>NW_023276806.1:65583948-65777673 GCF_003668045.3 Cricetulus griseus
TGTTCTTGAATCTGTATATACACTGCAGGATACACCCCTCTCCTAGCTTTAAAAAAAAATAATGGTAGTAAGATAGGTATGGTGTTACACACCCCCATAATCTTAGCACCTTTGAGGCTTGGGAAGAGAAATGAATTAAGTCAGCCTGAGACTTAAAGAAGAAAGAAGATTCTAACACAAGAAGAGAATTAGGAGCTAGGGAGATAGCTCAGAGGGTAAGAGTGCTTTGTTTGCAAACATGAAGATTTGAGTTCTAATTCCCAGAAGCTACCCACACAGCTGGGCATAGCCATGCACATCTAACACTAGCACCATCATGGATGGAGACAAGAAGGTTGCAGGGCTTGCTAGACGCCAGCTTGGCTCCAGAGTCAGTTCACAACCCTGTTTCAAAGGAATGCTGTGAAGAGATAAAACACTTGATGCCTTCCTTTGGTCTCTGCACACCAATGTACCTGCATACACTCATAGATTTTTAAATAATTTTTAACAATAATAGTGATAGTGGCATGTCTGTATTCCCAGCACCCAGTCGGCTGAGATAGAAGGGCACAAGTTTCAGGACAGCCTGTGCGATACAGCAAAGACTCTCTTAAAAAAAAAAAAAAAAAGGGTGGGGGTGGGGGGGTAGAGAGATGGTTCAGCTGCCGGTCCAGAAGAACCAAACTGGATTCTTAGCACCCGCTTAGCTGGTGGTCACAACTGTATGTAACCCCAATCCAAGGGGGTTCCTATTCCCTCTTCTGGCTTCTATGAGCACATGGCACAGTACACAGATACACATGAAGGTAAAACATCATACACATAAAATAATATGGACCACAGAGAAAAACAAATAATGAAAGTCAAGTTATTTCATGCAGTGAAGATTACTATTAAATTTCAGATAAAGTGTTAAACCAATTCTGTCTCACTCCACCTTATTACTAATGCACATTCTTCGTCCTGTAGGGGACATATACTGTATTCATAGACTGATACTAAATAACGTAAACGTCTGTCACACAAATTGCTACTTTCACTACTAGACAGAGTGAAGTTAGGAAAAATTAGTCATGGTGTTGGAAAGATGGCTCAGTGGTTAAGAGTACAGGCTTTTCTTCCACTGGACCAGAGTTCAGTTCCCAGTATCCACATGGAGGCTCACAACTGTCTGTAACTCCAGTTCTAAGGGGGTTCTACACCTTATTCTGGCTTTTGTGGGAGCCAGGTATGACACATTGAGAAGAGACACACAAGCAAGCAAAACATCCATGAACCACCCCCCCTATCTATCTATCTATCTATCTATCTTTCTTTCTTTTTCTTTCCTTTCTTTCTTTCTTTCTTTCTTTCTTTCTTTCTTTCTTTCTTTCTTTCTTTCTTTCTTTCTTTCTTTCTTTCTTCCATGTAGACCAAGTTGGCCTCAAACTCAAGAGATCTACCTGCTGCTGCCTCCCAGATACTCGAGCCCAAGGCATGAACCAGCACATCCATGTTAAATCATTTTTTTTAATAAAGAAAAATTAGTCATTATATTTGAATAGTGACAGGAAGAAGGCAACTTGGTTTTTTGTTTGTTTGTTGCTTTCAGTCAGGATATCCTACACTAGTTTCCAGAGAAGCAAGGATTATTGATCTGCAGTGTGCCTAAGAGAAGCAGCAACATGAATGTCTTATAAAACAATTCATTTAACAAAAGTTCTCACTATGTTGATGAATCATATCCTTTCAACCATGTTAAAAGAGAGGTGCTATGATAATTTTTATCTGAGCCTCAATTTATTTGTTAATATGCTCATCCCTTCATTACTGGAAATAGAAAGACAGGATTCAAATCTACATTTCCTAAATATAATCGCCACTTTTTTCCCCACTGTTACATTAGGAGCAACAATCTAATTTGTTTAGCACAAATTAGCTTCATTTAACATGTCAAAATTTTACAAATCATAATACAGGTACAGACATATGTACCTATAAGATGGCTCAGCTGGTAAGGACACTGAGTTCACTCCTTAGAAATCATGTGAAGGTGGAAAGAACTGACACCAAAGTTGTCCTCTGACCTCTACATGCATGAAGTGGCATTCCCTATACACATCCACACAAATAAAAAAAATTTAAAAATACACATAATTATGTTGTTATACTTTTAGTGTCCCTAAAGCCTGTTTAGAACTATCTACAGGTTAGTGTAAATAAAGATTAATAAAGAAAACCAAATAATGACAATGACCATGTACTGTTGCAAAGGTTACTCACCCACTTTGAAGGGCAGTGTTCATTCTTCTCATCTGTCATCTTCCCACTTTTAAGTGCTTTCCTTGAGTGCTTGATGGTTGTTTTTATGGCAGGTCGACACACATAGTTCTCCAAGTTCTTTGGAGGCTTTTTAGTTCTCTTAGCCTGAAGGCCAATTTTCAATTTTAAGTTTCCCTCTGAGAAATTTGTTTCTTTCACTGAAAACTGTTGCTGTGCATCAGTCAAACCATCATCTTTTCCTACTTCACTGTTCCTTTCTCGATTCCGCTTGCGCGGATCCTCTTCTTCTTTCGTGTTACTCTCTATTTCTATTTCTCTCTTGCTGGCCAGAGTGCCTGTATTGATGGTAGAAGGGCTCTTTCTTGAAAATCCTTCGGAATCAGAACCCAATCCTAACATAGCAGTATTCCTAGAGTCCATCACAAGTGTGTTATTGCCAAAGAATCTTACAAAACTTTTACAGAACACTGCTCCATAAAAAAATACGATTTTCCAAAACTTGCGACCAGCATCTCTTTTCCTGCAGGATAGATCATAACAAAAATTTATCAGAAAATAAATAAGAAAGGAACAATAAGGACAGCAGGACAAGCGCAAAAAAATAAAAATAAAAAATAAAATCAATCAAAATGTAACATAGAATATATACAAATCATTTACTTGTGAATTCACTTAAAAACCTCAGATTTCATTGTTCTGTAGATATGAACAAGTGACAATATTGTAACAGATATCAAAATTTAAGAATCACTATTAAGCAGAGGCTTATTCCTAGATCACAGCACTTCAGGGGCCAAGGCAAAAGGACCTCAAGTTTGAAGCAAACCACGGGGGGGGGGGGGGGAGTATGTGTCCCCGTCCCCCCCCCTGTGTGTGTGTGTGTGTGTGTGTGTGTGTGTGTGTGTGTGTGTGTGTGTGTGTGTGTGTTGTGTTTTGACAAAGGGTCTAATATAACCCAGGCTGACCCTGAACTGTTAGCTGAAGATGATCTTAATCTAATCCTACTGCCTCCGGCTCCCAAGTGCTAGGATTACAGGTGTGCATCACAATTGGCTTGAGATTATAGCCCTTAAAAAAAAAAAAAAAAAAGAGAAATCAGGCAAAGTGGTACAAGTCTTTAATACCAGCAATCAGGAGGCAGAGGCAGATCTCTGAATTTAATAGCCTGCTCTATAGAGCCAGGTCCGGGACAGCCAGGGCTACAAAAAGAAATCTTGTCTAGAAAAATAAAACATAAAAAAACTAAAAATCATTATAGGTGGTGCATGCCTTTAATCCCAGCACTCGGGAGGCAGAGGCAGGTGGATCTCTGTGAGTTCGAGACCAGCCTGGTCTACAAGAGCCAGGACAGCCTCCAAATCCACAGAGAAACCCTGTCTTGAAAAACCAAAGAAGAAAAAAAACAGTCTGTTTCTCCTCTCTCTACCCCTCCTCCCCATTTTCTCTTCCTCTAAGACAGGGTCTGCCAATAAAGCTCAAATTCCTCCTTCCTCAGCCTCAAAAATGCTAGGATTAAAAAAGAGCACTACTATGTCTGACATAAGAATTTAATTTAAAAATGTATTTTCTACATTTTAAACAAAATCTCTTTTATTTTTAATGGCTTTAGGTAGGTTTCAGTGTTTAAACATTTTATTGTAAAAACTGTTAGGATTAGAGTTGGAGAGACAGATAGCTGAGCAGTTAAGCACACCGGCTGTGCTTCCAGAGGACAGAGGATGAGGGTTCAAATTGCCAGCACCTACGTGGTGGCATAGGTTAGGATTCTCAGGCAAAAATAATCTCTGTTGCTACCACACTCTAACTCCAAATTCATTTAATAATTCAGTGAAAAGTATTCCTGGGCATTTACTAAATGCCAGGTATTATACTGTGCCCTAAAAATAAAATACGTATTCAACAAGCCCACTTTCTAAAATTGAGGCCTATAATCTAGTTAAAACATGGACATTAAATAATTATAGAAATCATTGATAACAACTGACAAAATTATTTTCATCAAGTTTTCCTAATAGCAAATAGTTGAAACATTTCAATTTCCCAAATATATAAAATGTTTTCAAACCAACATGCCAACTTAAAAAAAAAGGTAAGTAGCCTACCTAAGAATCTGCATATAGAACCTCTTTTTTAAAAAAAAGTTATTTATTTATACAAATGAGTATTCTATTAGCATATATGTCTGCAACAAGAGGGCATCAGATCCCATTATAGATGGGTGTGAGTCACCATGTGGGTGCTGAGAATTGAACTCAGGACCTCTAGAAGAGCAGCCAGTGCTCTTAACCTCTGAGCCATCTCTCCAGCCCCTGGGTCTTCCTTTTTATTACATAAAGACCCTCAGGAAACCAACCAGGTTATCATAAAATCAGAAGGCCATTAGTAAATAAAAAGCAAAACAAAATAACTCAGTATTCTCTTCAAAAATTGTTTATTTATTGTGAGCTGAGGACTCTTGCAGAAGTCCTGTGTTTGGTTCCCAGCACCCAGATGACTCACTACCATCTATAACTCTAGTTCTGGGGTATCCTCTCTGACCTATGTAGGCACCAAGCATACAAGTGGTATGTATGTATGTATGTATGTATGTATGTATGTATGTATATACGCATACATACATTCAGGCAAAATACTCATGCACATAAAATTTTTTAAAAATCTTTAAAAATATATTATTACTCATGTTTGGGTGTGTGTTTGAAAGTGTAGATGTGTTGGCACCATAGCACATATGTGGAGTCAGAGGACAAATCACAAGAGCAAATTCTCTCCTACCTCGGATTCCGGGGGTTGAACTCAGGCTAGAGTGACAAGCACTATTAACCTCTGAGCCTATACAGCAGGCTTATAATTTTTCTACATTTTAATTTTCTATGTATAGGTGAATGTATGTCTGTACACCATGTGTGAGCCTGGTGCCCAGGAAGTCAGTAGAGGGCATCAGATCCCCTGGAAATGAGGTTACTAATGGTTGTGAGCTGCCATGTGGGTGCAGGGAATCCAACTTGAGTCCTCAACAAGAGCAAAATGCTTTTAACCTCCAAGTTATCTCACCAGCCTCTAATAATCCAGTGTTTTGAGGACTGAGAGATGTTTTCATTTCATGTATCTGTCTGGGATTACATCTTATTTGTACAGCACTCATCCTACAGGTGCAAGACCCTAGGCAGAGGCAGGCGGAACTCAGTGAGTTCGAGGCCAGCCTGCTCTACAACGCAAGTGCCAGGACAGTCAAGATTGTTACACAAAGAAACCCTGTCTTGGAGAAAAAAAAAAAGAAAGAAAAAAGAAAGAAAAGCAGGAGTTCAAGGTGATCCTTGGATATATTGGATATATAGCAAATTCTGAGCCAACCTGGGTTACATGAAAGAGAAAGAAACCTCTACCACATATATGTAAAATGTTTGAGGAGAAAAAACCCAAACTTGTTTTTCATATCTACTCCCTAATTCTTCTCTCAAGTGAATACCTCTACCTATTGCCACCTGCCACAATAGTCCCTTATACAAGTAACAAACAATAGATCTGATAAAATAAAAAAGTCAAGGACAGACACAGCTCAGTAGGCTTAATTGTTTTTAAAAAATTGCACTCTCTCACAAACATACACATTAACAATGCATGTAGTTATGAGGCTGAGGGTATTGCTTAGTACAGTGCTTGCCTAAAATGCACAAGGTTCAACCCACAAAAGGAGGGAGAGAAGGAAGAGAGTGAGAGGAGGAGAAAGACAAACAAGCTTTGGTCTTTGACACTAGGACAATTTAACTAATTGTGGAAGACAATATGTATTGTGTGGATACCCTGTCTACCATCAGGAATGGGAAAGAAATAAGCATACTTTTATAGATCACAATTTAGGAAAGCAATATAAAATTAATTATAAACTTTTCTACGAATGAGTCCTGCCAGTAAGTTTAACATAAGTAACTTAAAATTAAAATCCCTAATGTTTACTAAGGATTTTTGTTTGTTTGTTTTGTTTTTACAAAACAGGGTTTCCCTGTTTAGCTCTGGCTGTTCTGGAACTCACAGAAACCCTCATGCCTCTGCCTCCTGAATGCTGGGATTAAAGGCATGCTAAGTTTTAATATATGCAAAGCTCTATACTAAGGCGTGTAGGGGATCCTGTAGCCTTGCCTGCCTAGGGGCTGTCTATAGGTGTGTCTATAGACAACCCTGCGAGGGCGTGGTCAGGGTGATGTAGAGTGAGAGGCCGTCAGGTGACTGGTTTCGGTTTCGATTTCACTTTCGGCTTGCTGTACAGACTGCTGCCATGCTGGCTGGCTAGGTCGCTCTGTAAGTAAGGCTTGTTCCCTATTAAAATCCCTTGTATTTCTACCTGGCTCTGTATTGGTATTTCCCACATTAAAGGCATCACATATCTAATTTAAATCTCACTAACACCATGGGGTAGTAGTTACTATTCCTTTTTATAGATGAAAAGACAGGCAAATCTACTCATAAAGGCTCAGACAGGTTGGCCTGGTTTTTCTTAAGTTTGTCATACTACCTCTAAAAACATCATTTTCAGACCTGATGTTTACTCCTCTCTGCTACATTTACAATTCTATTGTCTTTCCTATTACTTCTCTAATCATTCAACCATTGTCCTATATAAATTCATTAAATGTATGCATGCAAGGGGGAAGGGAGGCAGACCAGGGTGCTGTACCTGGGTATATGGATAAACAGGTATGCCCAAGCATGTAAAGATCTGAGGTCAACATTTGGTAATTTCCTCAATAGCCATCCATCCATCCATCCATCCATCCATCCATCCATCCATCCATCCATCGTGTGTGTTCCAGAGTGGGCGTATGTATGCACATGAGTGTGTGCATTCTATAGCATAAGTTCTGAGGTCAGAGGACAACTTTTAGGAGTCAGTTCTCTTTCTTTCACCATGCTTGAGCCCAGGAATCAAACTCAAGTTGTTACACTTAGCAGCAGGAGACTTTATTTGCTGAGCCACTTCACTATGGACCCCTTATTTTGAGTTAGAGATTCTCACAGAACCTCAAAATCATTGGTCTAGCTAGGTTGACTGGCAAATGACCTGCAAGGATCCAACTGTCCCTGTCCTGCCTCTCCCCCCTCCCTCCCCCGGAATTACAGCTCAACTTCTGTAACAAATATTTTCTGAGGGCTTCAAGGGTGGTGGCTCACACCTTTAATACCAGAACTGGGGAAGCAGAGGCAGGTGGATCTCTTTGAGTTCCAGGCCGGCCTGGTCTACAGAGCGAGTTCTAGGATAGACTCCAAAGCTACAGAGATACCCTGTCTCAAAAAAAAAAAAAAAAAAAAAAAAAGAAAAAAAGAAAAAAAATCTGGAGAACTGTCAAATAAATATTACTATCATGAACTTTAAAGTTTAGAAAGGAAGAAAACAACTTACCATATAAATAGAGTTAGAATGTATAAGTGTAATTAACAAAAGGTATTATGACATAGTGTATAAAATTAACACAGTATGTAAAGGAAAAAGATGTTATGTGAAAATTCTCTACAATTATGAAGATTACTGAGGGAGGGCAAAATGAAACTGGGAAGGCAATTGTTACAAACCATCTTGTTACACATTGGCTCTTAAGGATTTGGATAATCCTGGTGCACTGACATGCAAACAGGCAAAACACCCATAACACATACAATAAACAAACATTTAAAAGAAAAAGAGTTCAGTAACAAATGTATTAAATGTTTGCACAGAGCATTACTTTAAGCAAACACACATGAAAGACTTAACCAAGTTGTCTCTCTCTCTCTTTTTTTAGCTTGATAGGGCAATTAATGTATTTAAAACTACTACATTAGTATGTACTTTAAAATATGTAGTGCTCAATAAAAACATTTGCCAAGGAAAAATATTTAAGTTGTTACACTGTAGAATTAACAATGGTTACCCATATTTAAGACAATCTTGTTTCATGAATGAGAATTCTTACTTTGATTTGTTTTATTTTTTGAGATACTATCTCCCTATTCACAATGTAGTCCTGGATGACCTGTATTTGTAACAATCTTCCTGTTTCTACCTCTCCAATGCTAGGATAACAGGCAGGTAACTTTAACATCTGTCTCTAAGAAACTTACTTTATTTTGTATTTTTTGTTTGTTTTGTTTTCAGAAACTCTGATGCTGGGCTGGAGAGATGGCTCAGAGGTTAGAAACACTCACTGCTCTTCCAGAAGTCCCGAGTTCAATTCCCAGCAACCACATGGTGGCTCACAACCATCCGTTATGAGATCTGGTGCCCTCTTATGGTGTGCAGATATACATGGAAGCAGAATATTGTATACATAATAAAATAAATAAAATCTTAAAAAAAAAAAAGAAAAAAGAAACTTTGATGCCTAGGATAGCCTTGAACTCAATGCAATCTTTATGCCTCCATCTCTCCAGTGCTAAGATTAACAGTTATAAACTACTTATGATAAATTCGTGTTTTGCTCTATAGACTCCATTAAACAACACCAGTGATTGCAATCATTCCTTTGTCAACATTGGAAACCAGATACAGATGAACTAGTAAGACTTTAAAACTCCACATTTACACAGCGCAGTATTCATATGAAGTTATTCTACATTTTATTGCCTTTAAAATCCTAAACAGCTTTTTTAAATTTATGTGTCTGTTGGTCTGTGTATTTATACATGCCCACACATGTGGGGATGCCTACAGAGGCCAGAGGACAATGTCAGATACACTAGGGCTGGAGTTAATGGTGGTTGTTGTAGCCTGTGAATCTGCAACAGTGGCCACACCCTTTGGGCGTGGTGACACATGAGGACATAACCTGTTTAACAGAGAGGAGACAAAAAGCCCCTTCAAGTAATGGAGAGCACCAGGGAGGCAGGGAAGTGACCCCAGGAAGTGACTGCAGGGGCAAGAGGCCAGCCACACAGGCTAGTTGAGGGAATCCACCCAGGTGAGTATAATGGGCCCCGATGACACTCCTTCTAGAGTTCGTTCTTTCCTTGGCTACTGGACTCTTGGGCAAAGAACTTCCCCTACCTGGACTGTTGACTTTGGACATGTTGTCCTACTGAGCTAGCAGGAGATGGAGATAAACCCTGCCAAGTCAGGGTAAGACAGTCTTTCAACTTCCCTGCTTCTGTGTCGTTCTGTCAGATACTCTAGGCCTTAGCCAAAGCTGGTTGCCCCTACGTTGCTGCGAGACCCTGAGTGACTGTCCAGGTAGCCTGCTGTTTCTGTCTTTGCTGCACCTTCTGGAAGTTGCTCACTTGCACTTCCTGCCTCCCATAGTATCGTTATCTTCCTTCTCAGGTATTTGATGAGGCTGAAGATCATACAGTCACTTCCTCTCTTCTTAGATAGAAGAGAGGAAGACTGTCCTCTCTTCTTAGAAATATTAGGTACAAGACTTAAACTTCTGGTTTCGGACAGCTTCATAGTAATCTTCAGGTTGTACCTACTTTGACGTGGGAGCTGACAACTGACAATTGAACTCTTGTCCTATACAAGAGCTGCAAATGCTCTAACCATTTATCTATCTCTCCAGCCTCCTCTTTAAAAATTCTTGTAGATGACCAATATAATTCACTAGGACATAGCCAGGCAGAGGCAGGTGGATCTCTTTGAGTTCAAAGCCAGCCTGGTCTACAGAGCGAGATCCAGGACAGGCTCCAAAGCAATACAGAGAAACCCTGTCTCAAAATCAACCCCCACCCCGAAAAAAATATTTACTAGGATATAGCAAATTAGCAGAATAATCCTGTACTTAAGGAAGGACAGACAGCTTTTAGTCAGACAGAATATTAAGTGATAAATTCCCAAGGAAGAAGTATTTTGATTATGTTTGAGAAACATAAAGGAAAACTTTGCCTTCCATTTCTTGAACTGAGTCTGAAGACAGATGGAAAGATGAGAAGAGGTGGAAGCAGGAAAGAAGCTGCAAATTTGAGTCTGGCCTGGATTATATGATGGGCTGAATGTAAGCCTAAATATGGTTACAGTGTAAAACTGAACCTTAAAAACACCACTATTGCCGGGCGTTGGTGGCGCACGCATTCAATCCCAGCACTCGGGAGGCAGAGGCAGACGGATCTCTGTGAGTTCAAGGCCAGCCTGATATCCAGAGCGAGTGCCAGGATAGGCTCCAAAGCTACACAGAGAAACCCTGTCTCGAAAAACCAAAACCACAACAACAAAAAAACCCACCACCATTGGGGGCTGGAGAGATGGCTCAGAGGTCCTGAGCTCAATTCCCAGCAACCACATGGTGGATCACAACTATCTATAATGAGATATGGTGCCCTCTTGTGGCATGCAGGCATACACACAGGCAGAACACTATACTTAATAACTGACTGGAATTCCAGTCAGTATGTGTGGATGTATGTGGAGTGCCTGTTTAAACCAGAAAATGGGTTCAGGTCCCCTGGAACTGAAGTTACAGTGTGAGCCATTATGTAGGTATTGGTAATCAAATGTGGATCCTTTGGAAGAGCAGCCAGTACTCTCAACCATGGAGCCATCCCTCTAGACTCAGAGACAACTCTCTCTCATCCACCTCTGATTTTTTGAGGGAGTTTTTCTGTTTAGCTCTGTCTGTTCTGGAACTCATTATGTACACCAGGCTGGCCTCAAACTCAAGAGATACACCTGCCTCTGACTCCCTAGTGCTTGGATTAGAGTCATGTGTTACCACACTCGGGAAAATTCTTTTATAACAACTTACCTAATAACTTGCAATCATTCTTGACTCCCTTCCATCTCTCAATCCCCCTCCATATGCAATCTGTCAGCAAATGTCAGTTTTATTTTCAAAACAGTCATTTCTCACTACTACAATAACTACTATATAAGAATGTCTTTGCTCTGTCAGTCAAAAGTAGTAGTGTTTGTAATGACTTGATATACTACAAAACTGTGTTTAAAGAAGTTTCGAATTTGGGCCAATCAAGATGGTTCAGTAGGTAAAAAAGGCAGTTGCTACTCAAGCCGGATGATCTCTGTAACAGAGGTCTGTGGAAGAACAGAAAGTCATGCTATGAACCCATAAGAGCTGTGACATCTGAGCTCTCACCCTCTCATGTAAACACACAATAATCAAAAACCTAAAACAGCTGGGCAGTGGTGGTGCACGCCTTTAATCCCAGCACTAGGGAGGCAGAGGTAGGAGGGTCATTGCGAGTCTGAGGACAGCCTGGTCTACAAAGCTATACAGAGAAACCCTGTCTCAAAACAAAAAACAAAATAACTTAAAAGCAAATAAATAAATCAGTTAACAAATGGCAATGACTGTGCTTATTAAATTTTATTAAACAAACCCAAAAAAGTTTCAAGTCCCTGAAATACATACTGCAATATAATCTGGTAGTCAATAGGATTAGAAGTTTTAATTTTAATTTTATTTATCCTGTTGTATATGTTCGATGTATACACACAGGTATATGGGTGTCTTTCTCTTCCACGCTCTCTCTCTCTCTGTCTTATTCCTTTGAGAGTTTTTTTGTCTGTGTGTGTTTGTGTAAGATAGAGGACAACTTTAGACAATCAGCTCTGTGGGTCCCAGAAATCAACCTTAGGCCAATTCTTCAGATTCATAGCAAGCACCTTTACTTGCTGAGCCATCTCACAAGCCCACATAAAAAGAAACAGAAATAAAAAATAGGATCTCACTGTATATCCTTGGCTGCCTGGAACTTGCTATATATGCTGACCTGGAACTCACAGAGATCCACCTGCCTCTGTATCTGCCTCCATAATTAAAGGTGTACACCACCAAGTCCACCTCACTAGCTTATCAAAATACACAACCAAAATGAAGCCAGTAATATATCTGAGGTGACAAAGTCAACAGTGTTTTGACAATATACAATATATGCATATGCTGAAATAATCTGATTATAATATACACAATTGTCATTCAACAGAAAACAAAGATGTGTAAAAGGCATGACAAGTTATAAACTTCTATGATACTACACTTTTCCATTACCTCTCTAAGTAGTCATTTTTAAGTCTCACTTGGGGGTTTGATTTGGGTCTACCAGCACTCTAAACGTTAGTATCCCTTGGGGCCAGTTTTTTCCTATTAAATTACATTCTACATAACTTTTAAACTCCAGAGCCTGTTCGATATTTTTGCAAAGCCTGTTCCTCCTCCAATATCTGTAACTGTATTACCATCAGTTGCTCAAGCCAGAAACCTGGCAGTCATCCTGAATTTTCCAGCTATCCCCAACTTTCAACCTAACACCGAAACTTATGAATAACTGGCTGATTATACCCCATCCTCTTCAATTCCATTGCTACTGATGTTTTAAGACTTTTTTTTTTTTTTTGCCCAGGATATAGAAAAGACTTCTAATTTCTTGGTCTATCTACCTTGTTTTCCCTGTAGGTTCAAATTATAGCCAAAAAGATGTTTTGGAAAATGTCATCTGTATACTTAAAAATACACTTTTTAAAATCTCCTTTTAGATATAAAACACTTCAATCCCAAATGTAACTAGTAACATGCTCAGCAGCACAGTAGTTAACACATACTGTGTGGGCCAGACATGTACATGTTCAAAGTCAGACCCAGAGCACCTTTGAATTATCCTGTGCAAACAGGAATTGTTGTTAGAGCTCTTTGAAAAGTATATAAGATGGCACTTTACAGATATCATCAGAGCTTATTTTTGGTTGTAACAGCTGTTACCTATAAAGAGACTTGATGTTTCTCACTGTGCTACAATCAGAGCAAGAGTAAAGAAACAACCCAAAAAACCAAATACTGATAATAGTAAGGGTGTTTGTGTTCTACATATTTTTCCTTTCCATTAGAACATATACTTACTTCTCTCTGTATGGCACTTTCTTCTAATCTCTTCCCAGATTACTTCCGCTCTAAATCAATTAAAAGTTCTAGGAATCAAATGCAAGCCATCATGCTTGGTGGAAAACATCCTTACCCTCCCATCAATCTTGCTGTCCTCTATAATAGTTTTCATAGAGGAACTAAAACCCTCGCTCACTGACAACCACAATGTAAAATGGTATGATAATGTTGGGAAAGAATTTGGTAGTTCTTCAAAGGTTAAGCAGTTGCCATATGACCCTGGCAATTTCACTCTTAGATACATACCCAAGACAAACGAAAATATATGTGCACACAAATGTTCACAGCAACAATATCTAAACCAAAGAATGTTAGGATTAAAAAGAATGTCAGCCAGATGGACAGTCTGCCTATAATACCAGCATCAATAGAGCAGAAGCAGGAGGGAACTCTGAGTTCCAGAATAACTTGCTCTACCATTATGCAAGTTCTAAGTTCCAGATCAGCCAGGGCTACATGGTAAGGTACTGAGCCCCTCAATAAACAAACAAATATATAAAAAGGTGTGAACTGGTCGGGCGTTGGTGGCGCACGCCTTTAATCCCAGCACTCGGGAGGCAGAGGCAGGCAGATCTCTGTTAGTTCGAGGCCAGCCTGGTCTACAAGAGCTAGTTCCAGGACAGCCTCCAAAGCCACAGAGAAACCCTGTCTCGGGGAAAAAAAAAAAAAAAAGTGTGAACTGGAGAGATGTCTCAATGGTTAAGAGCACTTGTTGCTCTTGCAGAAGATTCAGGTTTTGGTTCCCAGCACCCACATGGTGGTTCACAATCATCTATAATTTCAGTTCCAGGAGATCCAATGCCCTCTTCCAATGTCTACATGCAGGAGGTACAAATACGCACATGCAAGCAAACATTCATATACATAAAAATAAATATATTTTAAAAGTAATTTTAAAAAAAGAACATAGTACTGATAATACTAAAACATGGAAGAACCTTCAAAACATGCTAAATTAAAGAAGTCAGTACCATAAGACAACAGTGTACAATTCTATCTATGTGACATATTTTAAAATATGGTGAAAGGAAGAAAGTTGTCCTCTAACCATGTTATGTCCCAACCAACCCCCCCCCACATACACACGTATAATAAAAAATTTAAGACATATCTGTGTATGACAGCAAATTCACTAACAACACTTGGGAGGCAGAAGTAGGTAGGAAGATCAGGAGTTCAGGGCCATTCTGAGCTACATGACACCTTGTATCAGCAAAACAAAAACAGACTGATATGCCAAGTATGGTAGGCCATGCCTTTAATTCTCAGCACTCAGGAGGAGGTGGCAGGTGGATCTGAGTTCAAGGCCAGCCTGGTTCACAGAATGAGTTCCAGGACAGTCAGGGCTCTACAGAGAAACCTTGTGAGGGACACCACAAAAATCCAGGCAGATATATAGAAAACAAATTTGTAGTTACTCATAGGACAAAGGGTTAATAGTGAGATAAGGATGGACTGCTAACAGATACTGTGATGAAATATTTTTAAATTATATTATATATAGTGATTAAGCAGTCATATAACTATGTAACTCTATTAAAAAGCCATTCATTTGTACATTTCAGCTAACTTCCATTGATCCAACTAACTCTGCCCCCAGGTGTTAGGATTACAATGTGTACCACCTGGCACTTGCCACAGATTTAATACCTTTCCTCTCTCCTACTTGGACAAATACACCATGCTGGACTGTAATGCATTAGTTAACAAGGGCCTTAAACTGAAAAACTCTTGAAGGATAAAGTCTTTTTCCTTACCCCTAAGCTGAATGTTATTTAAAAAAAAAAAATTCTGATGAATCAAACTCAAGTACTTCATAGTCTTTTCCTACTATGCACAGAAGCAGAATAAGGGAGACCTGTATGGTAGTGCATACCCTTAATCCCAGGGATCAGGAGGCAAAGGAAGGCAGATCTCACAGAGATCCAGGCCAGCAAGGGCTACAAAGGGAGACCCTGTCTCAAAGCAAATATAAATAAACTCAATTAAAGGGTTGAGGGAGACTAGGAGATTCCTCAGCAATTGCTGGTCTTGCAGAGGAATTGGGTTCAGTTCCTAGCATTGACATGGTGGCTTACAACCATCTGTATCTCCAGTTACAGGGGATCTGACACCCTTTTCTGATCTCCACAGACACCAGGCACACACATACATGCAAGCAAAATATTCAATATGCATAAAAAAATATTTAAAAAGCAGACTATAGTGACTGGGGACATAGCTCAATGAGTAAGAGCAACTGCTGCAGACACAAAGATCTGAGTTTGAATGTAAAAAGCCAGACATGGCTGTATGTACCTGGAACCTCAACACTGGGATGGGGGGAGACAGGCAAATATTGGGGCTCACTGGCCAACTAGTCTAGCTGAAACTGCAAGCTTCTGGTTCAGTGAATGAGATGGACAGAGGATATGCTATTTCCTTCTCTGGCCTTCACACTCAAATACATGCAACATACACACACAGTAAGTAATACTCCTGTAAAAGTCCTTTTCAATTAGTAGATTCCACAGTGCAAAGAGATAATTTGTTTGATATGATACTGCATGTTGACATAAGTAGTTATTCACTTGGGAGAAAAAAGTTAGATGCATTCTTTTTTTGGGGGGGGGGTATAGACAGGGTTTCTCTGTGGCTTTGGAGGCTGTCCTGGAACTCGCTCTGTAGACCAGGCTGGTCTCGAACTCACAGAGATCCGCCTGTCTCTGCTACTGAGTGCTGGGACTAAAGGTGTGAGCCACCACCGCCCAGCTTAGATGCATTCTTTATGTCCTTAAAACATCAGGCTGGGGGGCTGGAGAGATGGTTCAGAGGTTAAGAGCACCGACTCCTCTTCCAGAGGTCCTGAGTTCAATTCGAAGCAACCACATGGTGGTTCACAACCACCTGTAATGGAATTTGGTGCCCTCTTTTGGTGTGCAAATATACATGGAAGCAGAATGTTGTATACATAATAAATAAAATCTTAAAAAAAAAAAATCAGGCTGGAGAAATGGCTCATCAGTTAAGAGCACTGGCTGCTCTTCTAGAGAAGAACAATGATTCCAAGTACCCACCTGGCAGCTCACAACCATTTGAACTCCATTCCAGGGTATCATCCAACACTTTCTTTTGGGCTCCACAGGTACCAAACACTCATGTGATGCACAGACATATATGCAAGCCAAGCACACAAACATTTGAAAAGTTAATTTTAACTTTAAAGTGCTTGCCTAAATATAAACAAAGACCTGGGAGTTCAACCTCTAACACTGAAAGTAGAAGTAGGGTTAGAAGGCAAGATTGGAAAATGTATAACTTATCAGAGGATGATGAATTATATCCCTGTTCCCTGGACACTCAGGACACTGAGTGCAGCAAGTTCAAGGCCAGCCTCAGTTGCAGAGTGAAGCCTTTTCTCAAAGATCAAACAAGTAAAATAAACATAGTTATTAGCTGTACAGAAGCGACCCTATCTTTTAATACATTAATTAACACGTTTCTCAGAGTTGTCTATTAAGAGAAACAGGTTAACTAACGTATCACAAGACAGTGTAATTTACATGTCCAAAGTGGAGAGAGGAGAAAGGTATTAAATACCTGGGGTGTCTCAGACACGGCAGCACACAGCTCTAATCCCATTCTCTGATAACAGAAGAGGACTGGTACAAGTTAAAAGCTAGCCTGGTCTATATAGCTAGTTTCCAGGCTAGTAGGGTTACACAGTAAAACCCTATCTCAAAACCAAACAGAAAAGAGTATCTGTAGGGAGAAAGAACAACTAAGAGAGTCAGATTCACTGGAACAGGAGTTACAGAGAGTTGTGAGCCACAACATTAGGAACAGAACCTGAGTTCTCTACAAGAGCAAAAAGTACTTCTAATCATTAAGCCACCTCTCCAATTCCCCCTTATGGCTTGTTTTGTTTTTGTTTTTGTTTTTTTTACAGTAACAGATTAGCAATGCAAACTTTAGAATTGTATTATATGGCATTATCTAACAAGTAACTGTTTTTTTTTTGGGGGGGGCATGATCTCACTCTGTACTCTGGCTAGCCTCAAACTCAGAAAATCTGTCTATCTCTGCCTCCCAAGTGCCAAGATTAAAGGCAGTTGCCCCTACACCTAGCCCAAATAACTGACTTTAAAAATTATTTTAAAAGTTGGGGGGGGGGGCAATGGTGGCACACACCTTTAATCCCAGCACTCAGGAGGCAGAGGCAGAGGCAGGTGGATCTCTGTGAGCTAAAGACCAGCCTGGTATACAAGAGCTAGTTCCAGAACAGCTTCCAAAGCCACAGGGAAACCCTGTCTCGAAAAAAAAAGTGTGTTGTATGTGTTATTTTTAACTAACAGAAGGAGCATCTAAGAAATACTTGTTAATGTGAACAAAATCCTTACTTTGTTCTATAATTACTTGACTTTTTCTTCCTCAAAATTAAACATACATACACACACACACAATAAGTTTCTTCCATAAAAAAGTAATTGCTCATTATTATCTCATTCTGCATCTAAACGTTAACCTCCCAGCCTGTTATCATTTAGTCGGATATGAAATCTCTACTTGTTTGAGATCTGTATCTTCAGATCTTCTCTGAAAGCATATACAAGTATTCACCCTGTGGTTATTCTACATGACTGATTCAAGCCCTTTGAGTCCCATTTTTCTTTTTTTCTTCCCCCTTTCTTTTTGTTTTTGTTTTGTTTTTTGAAACCAGGTTTCTCTGTTTAACAGCTCTAGCTGTCCTGGAACTCACTCTGTAGACCTGGCTGTCCTTGAACTCACAAAGATCCACCTGCTTCTACCTCCCAAGCAATGGGATTAAAGGCATGTGCGCCACCACTGCTTGACTTGAGCCCGATTTTTCAGACATCAATTATTCATTTCTTCTTTTCAAAGACAATCTTAAATTTTTTGCATTTTGCCCTGTTGGGCTTATTTAAAGGAAATATTTAAACTCTGGAGTTTTCATTTTCAGCAGAGATGAATTAGAAAGTCTACCAATAACACTAAGAAGCCAAAACAAAACTAGTTTATAATTGATACACTGTCCTCCTTGAAGCAAAACTGAGTAAGAGTGACTAGGTATCAAGTACAGAATAAACAATAAAATGCAGAGCAAAAGATTAATTCAACAACTCATGCCTTATTTACTATGGGACTAAAACATAGATATTAACAAGATAGGAACCAGTCATCAAGATGGCCCAAAAAGTAAAGGCCCTTAAAGCTAACTAATTCTAAAAACCCTTTAAGAGAACAGACTTCTGAAAGTTGTCCCCTGACTTCCACATGTGTATTTCAGTATGTGAGTGTGCACACAACATACAAACTAAATACATAAATATATGTAACTATAAAGAAAAAGAATGAAATATTAATAGTTGGTACTGGTAGTCATCTTAGCTAAAGTATAATTAATTGTCAGCCATTTTATTGGGAAATATGTTTAACAATCACTTGAGGTCAGGAATCCCAAACCCTCCTGAGCAAGATCCCATCTCAAAAAACAAGAACTAGGCGAAGAATACCTATGATGCCAGCATTGGGGACCTTGAGGCAGAAGGATTAAGTTTAAGACAAAACTTAGTTAAATAGTGAGTTTCAGGTGAGCATGAACAAAGGAATGATATCCAAATAAATAAATTTAGGCAAATGAGTAATTCTACTCTAAGAGTTGACCACTTAAAATGTCTGTTTTCTGGAGCATCCTCTCAGCTTAAGAGCAGCTCGTACTTTCATTTTCTTGGTTTGTGCTCATCATGGGTTGTAAGGTAGGTAACAAAACCCAAAAGTACAATTCCCAAACTACCCATACACAGTGCTCACCATCAGAATTTCAAAATCAAAACAATGTGTATTTCATTTTTGTAAACAGCAAGTTGCCTTGAGACTGAACAATTCAGCTCTCATTCAATGTCTTCAATGCCAACTCATTTCTCTGTATAATTGGATTCCATTAGAAAATGTTTTTAACGTCTTGTCAGTATGACTAAAACAATAAAAAAGCATCAACATACTATTCGTCACTTATGAATTTGATAAAAGCTGACAAGCTTTTCTGACTAATATGTAAACCTCTAAAAGCAGTCATGTGAATTTCTATTTACCTCAGTTTTTTTCTTAGTTGGGAGAGAATTCCCTACTGGCAAAATAGATAAGAAGTAGCTGGTGTAAGTAATTTAATTCCAACTATCATCAGATAGAATATTTTAAGAGTTATATGAACCTATCTATGGAGAATAATTGTTAATATAAGAGAAGCCAGGAGGTGGTGTCACATGCCTTCACTCCCAGAACTTGGGAGGCAGAGGCAGGTGGATATCAGTGAGTTCAAGGTCAGCCTGGTCTACAGAGCAAGTTCCGGGACAGCCAGAGCTGTTACACAGAGAAATCCGGTCTTGTGGTCTCTAAACAAATGAACAACAACAAAAAAAAAGAATCAAAGAGTATCGGCAGGAGAGATGGCTGTGGTTAAGAGCACTGGCTGCTCTTCCCAGGACTCGAGTCCAGTTCCCAGTACCCATAAGAGGGTTCATAATCATCTCTAACTCAATTCCAGGATATCTGACACCACTTCTGACTTAACATCAGCACCCAATATACAAGTGATAAGGATATACATGCAGGGAAAACACATTCATACACATAAAACGTTTCTTTAAAATTAAAAAATATGCTGAGTGTCGTGGTGCACTCGGGAGGCAGAGGCAGGAGGATCTCTGAGTTCAAGGCCAGCATGGTCTACAGAGTGAGTTCCAGGACAACTAGGGCTACACAGAGAAACCCTGTCTCAAAAAACAAAAAACAAAAAAAAAAAAAAGAAAGAAAAACAACAACAAAGAGAAAGAGAGGGAGGGAGGAAGAAAGGGAAGGAGAAATAAAGGAAAAAGATTCCTGAGGCAGGCATGGCAGTACATGCCTATAATCTCAGCACTAGAAAGGTAGAATCAGGAATACCGGAGTCTAGGTCTCAGGTCAACCCCAGTTACATGAAACTCTATCTATAAAATAAACAAACCTAAAACATGGAATATAAGAATGGTAACTATTGGGCTGGAGAGATGGCTCAGCGGTTAAGAGCACTGACTGCTCTTCCAGAGGTCCTGAGTTCAATTCCCAGTAACCACATGGTGGCTCACAACCATCCGTAATGAGATCTGGCACCCTTTTCTGGCCATCAGGGACATACATAATAAATAAATAAATAAATAAATAAATAAATAAGTCTTAAAAAAAAAAAAGAATGGTAACTATTAAGATGACAAGTAGAGAGGTTAATACCTTCACAACAGAAGCAAGAGTGGGGAAGTAGCATAGCTGATAATGAAATCCTGTGTCTGATCCCCAGTACCAATGTCAGGTGTGGTGACTGCTTGTGACCTCAGTGCTAGGGATAATGGCTACAGCTAAGTAGGTCCCTGGAGTGGCCAGGTAGCCAGACAGCCGAGCCTACCAGTTGAGGGCCAGGGCAGGTAGAAACCCTCTTTGAAAGACAAGCTAGCAACTGAAAAGGAATGATTCTTGAAATTGTCCTTGATTTCCCACACAGATACATATGTGCATATGCATGTGTCTGCACAAAGGAACTTTGAGAAAAATTTTAAGATCTAACAGCACAGTAAAAACAAAATAATAAACTACTACAAAGAACATCTCCTTTTCTGCGGCAACAAGGTTTAAAGTATCTCATTCTTGTGGAAGGCGGACACAGGAGACTTTACAGAAGATTACATTAAGGCTCTATATATAGTTCCTTTAAAATACTCAGACTGGGGCTGGAGAGAGCTCAGCAGTTAAGGGAACTTGCTGCTCTTGTAGAGGACCAGCACCACACTGGGTTGTTTACAAACATCTATAACTTCAACTCCAGGGGATCTGATACCCTCTCTTCATCCTGTTCTGGCCTCTAATAGTGCGCTCTCTCTCTCGCTCTCTCTCTCTCTCTCTCTCTCTCTCTCTCTCTCTCACACACACACACACACACACACACACACACACACTCACACACACTCACACAAAATATCTTAGAAATAATAATTCCTTAAAATACTCAGACCAACCAACAAATAGCAATATGAAGGTTTTTCTGTTTTTGGGAGACTTCCAACTTTACACACAGTCGGACTTCTCCTCTATGCACAAACAGCTGAACAGAAATGGAGATGACCAATTCTTAATTAGCAAAGGATAGAAGAAACCTTAGAGTAAAGCTAATGGAACTGCTAATACTGTAAAGCCAATACCCATGTAGATATTTGCAAGTTGTGCCATGTATTTTAGGACACAATGTAAAAACAGGACATGATCCCTTTCTACTCCTGTTTTGTTTTGTTTTGTTTGAAACAGGCTCTTGCTATGTAGTCTAGCAGGCCTTTAACTAGATTGTCTGGGTCCTTTTCCATTACAGCACCTTAAGAACCTGAACCACTTTTTGTGATTTTTAAGTATTTGTTTTGTTTTGTTTTTGAGACAAGAAAGATCTCGATATGCAGTCTCAAACTCATGGTAAGCTTAAGCGATCCTCCTATGTAGCTCTAGGTGGCTCAGGCCTCTTTATTCCAGGACCTGGGGGGCAGAGGCAAGATGACTTGTATAAATTTGAGGCTAATCTGAGCTACACAGTGAATTCCAGGATTCTGCCCCCCCCATTATTAATTTTAAAGTATCTGAAATACACAAGGGACAAAGCACATATAAACACACACACACACAGCACAATATACAATGAATAAAATAACATCATGGACATATCCATTAAGCATTGGAGAAAATATTAAACTTTTAACAAATAGCTTTTCTTTTCACATAGCTTTACAAAGGCCATTCCAATACAAAATAAGAGACAGGGAGGGAATGGGAAGAGAGCTCAGTGCTTGTAACAGCACTTGTTGCTCTTGCAGAGGACTCTGGCTTCCTTCTCAGCAGTCACACAGTTACTCACAACCATGTGTTCTCGAGATCCAAGGCCCTCTTCTCATCTCTATGGACACCAGGAACACACATGGTATACATGCATATATACAGGCAAAACATTCACATACATAAAATAGAATAAATCTAAAGAAAAGACAAAACATTTTTACTAAGATCCTACAGTCTATCCTGTTAAAATGCTTTCCCCCAAATAAGTTAACTGCTTTTCTTAATACTCTGCTCCTTTAAAAGTACACTAATTATTTTTATTTTCTAATAGTAGATTCACTGGTAGTTGTCAAACATTTTTATATCCTGAAGGGTTTTTGCATTTTTATACACCCCAAAATGGCATCAAGACCTTTTTACAGAAATTCCCAACAGGTAGTGCCATCCTGGGATCAAAAAAAACAAACACCATAGCAAGCTAGACCTGGTAACAAATGTACCAGAGCAACATATTCCAAACCAAAGTTAAGGAATTCAACCAATGTTTGCTTCCTTACATCAGATGCGTGTGTTTTGTTTTTGTTTTATTTTTATAGAAACATTCTCACTACACTTTGTAGACAAAGCTAGCTTTGACCTCACAAAGATTCACCTGCTTCTGCTTCCCAAATACTGTAGGCATGCTCCACCACACCCAGCATGAAGGCACTTAAAAAGCAAAAAAACCATTTACTACTCTTATATTCACATATGGATGCCTAGATGAGTTTATGTGCACCACATTCATCTAAGAGCTGGCAGAGGCCAAAAGAAAGTGTTGGATTCCTTGGAACTACACTTAAGGGCAGTTGTGAATCCCTGTTCCAGTACTGAGAACCAAACCTGGTCTTTTGCAAGACCAGTAAGTACCCTTAACGGAGCTGAAAATATTTTTAAATATATAGCCTTACATACAATGTGTGAGTTTTATAGCTTCTTAAAAGTAAACAGGGCAGAAATATAACTCAGTAAATACACTTGCTTCAAAAGACTGCAGACCTGACTCTGATTCCAAACTATGCAAAGATGGAGGGAGACCAACTTCACAAAGTTGTCCTGAGACTTCCATATGTATACCATGAAGGCACATCCTCCCAGACACAAAAATGAATTTTTAATTAAAATAATAAATACTACCAAAAACTCTTTGCAATCAAGTTGCAAAATCTCAATTTCTCCTCCTAGTCTGGAGAGTCCTAAACATTACACAAGTCGTAAATTCAACTGGATTAAAATCTCTAGAACAACAGAGACAACATATCATTCATCTTAAGTGTTATCCATGTTGTAGTAATGAAACATGCAAACTAAAGTAATGAAACTCAAAACAAACAAACAAACAAACAGGCAGAATGGGGGGCTTCAAATTATTCATCTCAACATACAACTGGAAAAAAAGACACTATTTCTCAAGAATGAGAATATAAAGATGTTGCAAAACAAGTCAAAGATGTTTCTGCTACATTGCATACCCTTATCAAATATAACTCACAATTGTTTACTATACATTTAGACAATAAAAATTCTCTTTTTCTATTTTGGTTTTTTTGAGAGCATCTCACTCTATAGCCCATGCTGGCCTAGAACTCACTATGTAGTCCAGATTGGCCTTGAATTTGTAATAATCTTTCTGCATAGGCTTTTCTAAATGCTCTAATGAATCCCCATGCCTGTCAATTTTAAATTTACTGTGCCTGGCTAATTTAAAGGCATGATCCTAAAGTTTTCCTGGTGACACATTCAAGTACTATCACAACCTTCACCTTCAAACTTACACTGACATCTCTACTCCAAAACAAAATTTAAGGGGAAAGTGGGTATCTCAAACAAGACTTGAATAAAAATTGGTTCTATCTCATTACAACCTAAATTCCGGAAAGTATATACATACTAGCTGGATGAGGTGGTTCATGCCTTTAATCCCAGCACTCAGGAGGCAGACAGGCAGAACTCTGTGAGTTTGAGGCCAGTCTGGTCTATACTTCAAGTTCCAGGATAGTCAGGACTACATAGTAAGATTCAGACTCAGAAAAACCAAAGTATATTCATAATTCACATGATTGTACTTATGCTTATTTTTTAATGTAGGGTCTCTATTTCTTCTCAGGAATATACATACATACATACATACATACATACATACATACATACATACATACATACATACGCTCAAGCACCACTAATCTAGACTAGTAAGAGTTGAGTTAGTTCAAAGATTCCTCAAATTCACAGAGGAATATTAATACAAAATTAGCCTTTCGAAGAATTCCTACAGTCCAGCCAAGAAGTTCCAATATCCAAAGGCACACATATCAATAATTCACAGATCCCAAAAACAGTTTACTCATAAATGCCAAAAGAAATTGCCAAAGGAGCCAGACAAGTTGGCTCATGTCTGTAATCCCAGAAGGCTGTGGCAGGAAGATTACAATCCTCAAATTTGAGGACAGCCTGTGCCACATAAGGAATTCTGGGCCAGTTTAAGCTCTGTAGATTTAGACCCTGTTTCAAAAACACAACCAAAGGAAAATGTTAAAGAAAGTAAACTCTATTACAACACATCACCCTGCTGGATGATCTTACTCCTGTGTCCTTCTACATTAAAGTGGGCAACCTAAACTACTCCTAAATTAAAAAGGCTTTTTAATCTTTTAAAAGATGTGTGTGAAATAAAATAGGCTTTTAAATTTTTAAAAAGAGGTGTGTGTGTACATCAGGGATCAGCAGAGGCCAGAAGAGGGTGCCAGTGTCCTGCAGGTGGAGTTATAGGCAGTTATAAGCCACCTGAAGCGGTGCTGGGAACTGAACTTGGGCCCTCTCTAAGAGCAGTATACGATCTTAACCACTGAGCCATCTCTCCAGCCTCTTATTTTGTTTTCTAAGATAAGGTCACCTGTATCCCAAGCTGACTGTAAACTTATGAAGCATAGGCTGGGCTTGAACTCAAGATCCTCCTGCCTCAGCTTCCAGAATGCTGGAATTACAGTATGAGCCACCATACTCAGTCTGAATAGGCTTTTAAATAAAGTTTCATGGTTTCAATTCCACACTGATTTATTCGTTCTCTCAATATGCTAACAACTCCCCTCGTATGCACCCCAAGCTATTTTAACAGTTAATCAACAAATCGTGATTATTCTTATCCCAAGACAGGGATCAATTATTAAGTATCCAATCATTTTTGTTGTTGTTGTTAAATGACTCAAACAAGATCCTTTCTCTTGTAAATATAAAGCTAAACTGCCCAGATGGGAGTATGGTTCAGTGGTAGAATGCTTGCTGGAAGCTTTAATGCCTTGGGTTTAATCACCCAGATGCATCGCTCCCCCCCAAAAAAAAACCGAACCAGCAACAAACAAAGCTACCCAGATACAAATTAGGCTGTGGAAGCATTTCAGTTATCAAACATACACACTATAAACTGTCAGAAATGCTCTGCTTGCTCTGTTAACACAAAACAGTTAAAATACCTATCTCATATATGTCAGACAGGCAAGGACAGTGTATATTCCATACATGTTTGACATTTTATGCTCTCATAAGCATAATCCAACCATATGCCTCCTTTCCAAATACACTTGAATTTGCCAATAACAATCTCGATATGTATAATACATTACTAAGTTAGTAAACAAAATATCGTGTAGTCCCAACTTTGCCACTAATTTAATATGTGACCTTGGAAAAGTACCTCTTCATTTTCAGAGTTTCAGGATTACAGAAAACTGAAAGTGTTCTGCATATAAAAACCTTATGCTAACATAAGCACCACTATAAATCCACACGGCCTTATTCTCAGCCTGATTACTCTGAGGATGATGTTCTGGGCTTTCATATATATACAACTGACTATTCAAAGGTACAAACTTTGTCAAGTTTCTTCCCTCCCTGACCCTAGCCAGCATGCTGTATTATCTACTATGCTAAAATACATGTGCACTAATCGACCTGGAGGACACATCCCAACATTTGTTTTAAAACAAGCTAACTCACA
Source organism: Cricetulus griseus (assembly GCF_003668045.3). Taxonomy (NCBI): domain Eukaryota; kingdom Metazoa; phylum Chordata; class Mammalia; order Rodentia; family Cricetidae; genus Cricetulus; species Cricetulus griseus. Next base: position 65,609,929 of record NW_023276806.1, read on the forward strand.
AAGGGAACTCCATTACACTTCCACAAATGCAGGCAAAACTCCTGAGCACTTTTCATCTTTGCATATACACACATAAACACAGCAGCTATAAACCAACGGACCATCTGGTCTTCAAGACCCAAAACACTTCTTTCCAAGTACAAACTAACCAGTGACATTTACTAAACTTATTAACACTCAGATCACTTATGTCGTGTCTGCATATAGTTCCGCCTCTAGAGAACACCACAGAGTTTGTTACACAGGTAAACCACCGTCTGAAGATCGCCTCCCTTGCCTCTTCTGTCCCTTATTTAAACAGACATAAACTGGATCTTGGCAGATGCTCCAATCAGGCCTACTACACGAAACTAACCTGTCAGGGGCACAGCCGACTCCGCCTCCACCCGCTTACTTTCCCGTCCCCCTCCCCCAAACCAGGAGCCCGCCGGTCAGGGACACCCCGTTACCCCGCCTAGAAGGACTTCCCGGTAAGCTCAGGATCCCTCTCCCTCCTCTCCCCTCCCCCATCCTCACCCCGCTCTCCCGGAGGTCCAGGTCCGGGAGGTGACAGTGGATCACGGGAAGCCAAGGAGAGAGTACTTGGGCCTTCAAAGGCCTGCTCACACCGCACTACTCACCGTGTGAGGCCGAGAGCGCCGAGTGCAGGCAAGTGGGGAGAGGGGGTGGCAGCCGCCTGGCGCCTCGGCTTCTCTGGGTCCACACCGTAACCCTCCCGCTTGTCAGGAGGCGGCCAGCGGGTAAGCGGACCGGCGGAAACGCGAGAGGAGAAGCCAAAGGCGTAGGTCGGCAAGGGGAAACCGAGGGAGGGAAGGCGGGTCCGGCAACCGAGACCGGGAACGTCTCCCCCTCCGCAAAGCGAACCCAAAATGGCGGCGGCGGCAGCAGCAGCAGCGGCGGCGGCGGCGGCGGCGGTGGCGGCGGCAGCTCTGGGGAGGGGAGGAGCGAGCGAGCGAGCGAGCGAAGGGCGCCTTGTGCCCCCCCCCGCCTCCACTCCCTCCGCGCCGCTCTCCCCGCCGTCCCCCCTCACCCGACTCCGGACGCGCAGCGCGCACGCCCGCCCGCCCGCCCGCCGGCACGTTTCCGAGTGTGTCTGGACTGGCGGCGAGCTGCGCCCTCCAAACACCGCCTCCCGCCGCCCCGAGCCGGCAGCACCGACGCGCTCGCTCTCCGGGCGCCCGCTCGCGCGCTCCGACTCCCTCTAGGCCCTCACGCGTACCTTCCGCGGCGCGAGCCCGAGCCTCCCTCCTCCTCCTCCTCCGCCGCCGCCGCCTCCTCCCTCCACCTCTCCTCCTCCTCCTCCTCCTCCTCCTCCTCCTCGCTCGCCTCCTCCCTCCCGCCCCCCCCCACGGCTACCAACGGCAGCCACGGCCGCCGCCGCCGCCTTCACCCCCACCCCTCGAGCGTGCGCCTCCCACAATCCCCCCCGCGGGACGTTCCATTGCGCGCGGCGGCTGCCGGGGCCGGGGAGAAGAGGGCAGGCCGCGGCGGGTGCGGCTGGCCTCGGCGACAGGAACCGCGGGCGTAGCGAGCGAACAGACCTAGGCACCGACGATCTCCTGGGACCGGCCGCCGCGGCGCCGAGACTCGCCGCCCGCTTCCGGCCGCAGGGCAGGCGGCGCGGTGCCCCTCCGCTGGGCTGTGGTTGGAGCCGCGGCGACTGCGCGTTGGGTAGCTTCCTGCCACACGACCCGAGTTTGCTTCGCGGTCGCAGGGCCGGTCCCTGGGATCCAGCTGCTGACGGCGTGTGCGGGTCGCCGCGGCAGGAGTCCTGGTTGGTGCTAGACTCACGGTGAGGGGACTGAGCCGCACTGGGGATGCGATGATGGAGGGAAAGGAGCGTGTATCCGAACCGCCCCGAGGTAGGGAGTGAGGCCAGCAGAGAGAGGGCATCCTCCAGACCCAGGGCTGCGGACCTGGGACCGGAGAGAGAACTGGCGCAGAAGGAGGTCTGTTTTTACGTTAACGCAATTTAGCTTAGTTGAGTTCAAGCGGGTACCTACCTATCCTCTGCGGTGTTTGTGTGCTCCTTGCACACTTATCAAAGGTTGTGCATGCTCAGTTTTCACCCGGCAACCTGACGTGAGGTGCTCAACCTTCCTAGTGCTGCGACCCTTGAATGCGGCTCTCACGTTGTGGTGACCCAACCATGAAATTCCTTTCGTTGCTACTGTTATGAATAGAAATGTAAATATGCGATATGCCTGATAGCATCCGAGTCCCAACGCGGTCGCGACCCCTGGTTGAGAAACGATGTGTAGAGGCTAAAGAAACCATGCACCCGGAATTTGTTTCTGGACTTGATCATTTGTGACCTTCGAGTTATTCTTCTAAGTTACTTATGGGACACTGGGCGTAAAATTTAACTAACCCCAAAATATGCCCCCAGGGTTGGAGTATGAAATAATGAGATAATGTATGTAAAGTAGATTTCGCTCTGAGGCACAGGGAAAATGCAGAATATTGTTATCATTTACCGCGCTGTTGATGTTGATAAGACTCGTAGGTGTAATTGGTAGTTTGTATTGTGTTCATTCAAACTGTTGGTTAAACAAGACCTATGACATTCGTTGGCTGCTAATATTTGTTTCTCAAAACTGCATTGACATTTAATGACTGAATTCAGAACTATGGAATGTTAAAATCCCAACGTTTGGTCTACCAATTTTTAGTCTCCTACAAAAAGTAAAAATCTACTTGAGTTTCCCTTCCTATCTGGGAATTCTTACTTTTGTGATTTGGGGACATTTTAAATATTACTATATTCCATCCGTCACCAAAACCTATTCAATTAAAAGTCAAACGGTCTTTTTGGGGGGTAGTGGGCAATGGAGTGTCTTTTGAGTGTTTTTTGAGACAGTCTCCTTAGCCCAGGCTTGCCTGGGACTCTGATAGCCAGAATCTGTCTTGGGCTCCCTGGTGGTTGGATTTCAGGCATGAGCCCACACCTGGCTTTCAGATGACCAAACATTCCCCTATTACCTGTATGGGTCAGGATTTGTCGTCTTCATGTTTCCTTCGAATTAAAAAGAAAAATCAGCCTTAATTATCTTGCAGTGTAATTACTCGTGTTAACCAAGCTCTAGCTGATTAATGGAGCCCAACTAGGTTTACACTCATCCTTCCTTAATAGCTTCATGTGTGCAACTTTGTACAGGCCTGTGTGTCCATGCATGCAGACTGTCTTGTTTCTTTATAAGTTTTCATAGTCTGTTTCAAAGTAAATGGAAGTGTTAAAATCAGTGTCAGATATTTAAATATTAGAACTAGCCAATCGAAAGGTTGTGATCTCAACGCTTGGGAGGTGTAGGCAGGAGAATCAGAACTTAAAGGTCATCCACAGCTATAAAGTAAGGTCTTAGCCAGCCAGGGTTACATGAGACCCTGTCTCAGAACAGCAGCAAGGGATGAAGGGAAGGAGTGAAAGAAAGTGCAAGATTGAAAAGCATAGATAGAATACCATACCGGAAGAGCAAGTGTTCCTGTTTAATCCTTACAACAGCGTTTTGAGATAATCGTGTCTTCACTTTTCAAGGAAGAAGCTTGAAGCTCAGAGAAAGCCATAACTTCATCTTTAGCCTGTAGTTGCCTATCTCTTAGAAACATAACTTTTCCCTATTCCACACTGCCTTCATAGTAAATTTTTTTTATTTATTGTTTTATGTGTATGGACGTTTTGCCTGCATGTATGTATGTCTGTTCATTGTGTGTGTGTGTCCAAATTTCCTATATTTCCTTATTCTTCTGATCCTGGCATTAGTCCTCAAGCCCAAGACAGCTGGGAGTTTGAACTGCTGCACTATAGACATGTTTTGGAGCAGACCTCATACTTGCTTATCAGAATAGAAGAAATGGCCCATATGTGTACGTTTTTTGCCTGCATGTCTGTGCACTGTGAGAAGTACCTGCAAAGACCAGAATAGGGCATCAGATCCCCTGAAACTAGAGTTAAAACCTGAGTCCCCTGGAAGAGCAGCCAGTGTTCTTAACCCCTGAGCCATCTCCATCCCTGATACTTAATAAGGTTTCAAATTCTGAAAGAATTGATACTGCAAAGATTAGCAGTGCCTTTGGTAAGAAGTACCAAGTTTTTTGTTTTTTTTTTAAGTACCAAGATTTTAGACTCAGGCCCTGCAAACTAGAAATAAATTCTATAGAAACTTTAAAAATATGTTATTATTTTCCTTCCCTTTTTCTTTTTTTTTAAGACTTATTTATTTATTTTGTATGCACACACTGGAAGAGGGCACCAGATCATAGATGGTTGTGAGCCACCATGTGGGTGCTAGGAATTGAACTCAGGACCTCTGGAAGAGCAGCTAGCGCTCACAACCTCTGAGCCATCCCTCCAGTCTCTCTCTCCAGTCTCTTACCCCCCCACACCCGCCAGTTTTAATGTGGTTTCTCTGTATTGGCAGCTGTGTCTTCCTAGTCATGATCCTCCTGTTGTGATTACACATGCACACAACCATGGTAAGCTAATTTGAACAGTTTTTTTTAATTATATACACAATATTATCAGCGTTTCTAAATGTTAATAGCATCAGAAATGGAAATTAATATCACTTCTTGGCCTTTTGGCTGAGATGGTATGTAGAAATAAAAACAAGATGTATAATTTCTAGGGATGGCTGTACAGCTCAGTTGTAGACTATATTTTAGCATACTTGAGTCTTAGGTTCAGCTGCTAGTGGATGGGAGAGTAATTACATGCACCATTAGCACTTATATACATCATTTTGGCATATCTTTCTCTCATAATCTATGTAAGCACCACTCTAAACCATAACGTGGAGCCATCACACATTGTTTAATCTGATGACCTAAGTTTAGTCCTTAAGACTTAAATCATGAAAGAAAAACAGCAATTCTACAAAAATGCCATGGCAGCACAATTATACACACATACAAACACTCGTGCTAAATAAAAACTATAATGTAGACCGAAGTTTCTATCCCTCCTGGTCCTGAAGCCATTTAGTCCCAAATAAACACATAGAGGCTTATATTAGTTATAAGCGGGTTGGTGGATGGCTCAGGCTTCTTATTGGCTAGCTCTCTTTTAATTATTAAACCATTTCTATTAATCTGTATATTTCCTCATGGTCTTGGCTTAACAGTGATGCCCGGGCTTCTTCCTCGGCGGCAATATGGCATCTCCCTTGAGACTCCTCTCTGTCCTCTTCCCAGAATTCTCCTCATCTGATAACCCTGCCTATACATCCTGCTTGTCCATTGCCTGAAACAGCTTTATTCATCAACCAATAAGAGAAACATATATTCATAGCATACAGAAGGACATCCCCCATCACTATAATGTACAATTAGATTGAGATCAACAGTATAGATATATTATTGAGCCCTACAACTTTAGAATCTTAACTGTGTATATTTTACATCCTTTTTTGGTTCTAAAAGGTTTTAAACTTTGCCCCCCCCCCCTTATTTTTTGGAAGTTCAATTTTACTTTTTTTTTTAAATACGGAATTGAGAGTTAAAACCTCTAGCAGACTGGAGATAAAATGTTTTGATATAATGTATTTGGCTGTATATTTCCTGTATGCAGAACATACTAGATTAGAAATCAACAACACATTCTCATTTGATAAAATGTAGACAAACTACGCTTTTAAAACTTTAGTTACTGTTGCAGGTTTCAGGTATAAGGACAACTTGTAGGAGTCAGCTCTGTCCTTCCACCATGGAAGTTCCAGGGATCAAACTCTTGCCATCAGGCTTGTCGGCAAGTGCCTTTATCCACTGAACTATTCCCCACACCTTACTCCCTGTGAAGACATTAGGCACCTAAAAAGATAGAGCCTAAAGTTCAATAAGCAGATTGTTAGTTGAACAATGTAGATGCCCTCTGGCCTCTCAGCAGCTATGGTCCATCTGATTTACTGTCTGCTTTTGCCCATGTGACAACAGGGTTTATTATGTCACCACTTGCACTCTTATCCAAGTCACACATAACACTTTTTTTTTTTTTTTTTTTTTTCTGGTGAAATGCCTACAAGTAAAGTACTAAGAACTTGAAGTTTGTACTGCTCAAATGTCTTAGTTGTTGTAATTCAGAATTTCCTTTCTTTGGAAGCATACATGTATGTGGGGGGTATGTGTCCTTGCATGTGGAGGCCAGAAATTAATGTCAGGTGTCCTCTTGTATTGCTCTCCGTGTGTTTTTAGTGTCTGTCTGTGTGGTGGTGATCTGTGTGCTGGATGTTGAGTGTCTTGATCTCCACCTTTCTCTTGAGGTACAGTCGATCCCTCAACCCGGAGCTCGGCTGGCAGCCCTCAATCCCCAGTGACCTCCTCCTCCTCCATCCTCTCACAGCCCTGGGTTACAGGTGCTTACCACCACAGCCGGCTTTTCATATGCGTGCTGATAATCCAAATCTAAGTTCTCATGCTTGAACAAGAAGCATTTTACCTCCCACTGAGCCATCTCCTCATCCCTGAGAATTACTTTTTTCTTCTGCAGTCCCAGTATCTCTAGGAACCCAAACCTGAGAAAATAGTGCAGAAAGTGCAACATGAAATATGTTTGGTTATAGGGTTAGGGTGGTGTGTGTGTGTGTGTGTGTGTGTGTGTGTGTGTTTGTATGAGTGAGCATGTGAGCGCTCGCACATGCATGTATATGTGTGCACATGCTTGGGGAAGTCAGGGGTCAACTTTAAATGTCATTCCTCAGGAGCCATCCAACTAGTTTTTGTTCTTGTTTTGTTTGTTTCTGGTTTCTCTGTGTAGCCCTGGCACTCCTGTGTAAAACCAGATTGAACTCAAGAGATCCTCCTGCCTCTGCTTCCAGTGCTGGGATTAAAGGCATGTGCCAGTATGCTAGGCCTACTTTTTTGTTTTGTTTTGTTTCTGTTTTTATTTTGAAGCAGTCTTCTGCCTAGAACTCAGGTAGATGTCTGGGGATTAAACTTGCATGGCAAGGACTTTGCTGACTAAATCATTTTCCCAGCCCTAAAGCTGTTCTTTTCCTAGCTGAAATTGTGAAAACAATTAGGTTAGCCTTCACTAATTTCCATACAGTCTTTCTCAACCCACAAAATTGAATGCTGAGTTAATATACACAAGGCACTGGATGTGCCACCCCATTCCACCGTCATCCCCTCAAAAAGACAAATAGTCCTCTCTGGAATTACTTGGTTCATCAGTATGATTTTATTTTCTCTGTATGTGTTGTTGTTGTTTTGAGACGGGATCTCACTGAGACCAACTAGGTAGCCTGGAACTTGCTGAGTCAAACAGGCTGGTCTTGAACTCTCAGAGTACTGGGATTAACCCATGTATCATCAACTTGGCTGTCCTTATAGGTATTTTAAATAATTGAAAATGTAATTTGGAGCCAGGTATTCAATGATGTTTTTATTCTTTCTCTTTTGGATCTTTAGCCTTTTTAAGGGGCCCACCACCCAGCTCCCAAGTAAATCACTCATGGAGGCTTATTCTTAGTGATGTATGCCTGGCCTTAGCTTGGCTTGTTTCTTGCCAGCTTTTCTCATTTTTAAATTATCCTGTCTACCTTTTCCCTCTGGTCTTTTATCTTTCTTCCTTCTGTATATCTCACTTTCCTTCTTTATCCTTGGCTGGCTGGGGCATCGCTGGGTCCTTCTCTCCTTGCTCTCCCTTTGCTCCTCCTTCCCTATTTCTCCTTCTATTTCTCCTCTCTGCCTGCCAGCCCCGCCTATCCTTGCTGCCTCACCACAGCCAGGTGTAATAGTTCAGACTTAAAATCCCGGCACTTGGGAGGCTGAGGCAGGAGGATTGCTGAAAGTTAAGGATCAGACTAGACCCAATATGAGAACCTGCCTATAAATATGTAAGTAAATCAAGCAAGCAAGCTGGAGTGTCTTTCAGTAGTAGAGCATTTATCTGACATGTACAAGGCCCTGAGGTATCTCTAACACTACTAAGATAAAAAGCCAAAGCAAAATGTAGTCTAGTATCTAAAGTTTCTTTGGTTTTGTTTTGAGACAGGTTATGGAGTAGTGTAGGCTGGCCTTGAACTTACTGTATAGCAGAGAATGACTTCTGATCCCTTGCCTCCACCTCTTAGGTGCTGTGATTACAGTGGGCACCACTACACTCGATTTATGAGATGCATGAGATGGAATTCAGGGCTTTGTGTCAAGGGAAGCACTGTACAAGCTGAACTACTCCCCAGCCCTGGTTTGGCTTTTTTGGTTTTTGGTTTTTGTTTGTTTGTTTGGGGTTTTTTATTGTTTTGTTTTGAGACAAGAGTATCATGGAACTCACAATGTAGCCCAGGCTGGCCTGGAACTCACAGAGCTCCACCTGCCTCTGTCTCCAAAGTGCTAGCATTAAGGGTGTATGCCACTATGACCCAGTTTAATGAAGACTTTGTTAAGACCAGGAGAGTTCAATAGAGCAGATAACAAGCTGAGTGGATATTACTTTGCTCCAGCCTGTGACTAAGAGCTTTCCATGGGCTCCAACCCAAACTCTCATCTGCAGCCTTGCCCCGTAGCAGCTGCCACCTCTATAATCTACAACAGTGGAATCAATGCTGCTTTGCAGTAAAGGAATTCCAAGGCTAAATAAGTTTGGGTAGCAGTTCAAAGTGAAGTCTCTTAGCAGGCATAGGGGCACAAAGGTGCTAATCTGGTACTTGGAAGGTGGAGGCCATCCTTGGCTACATAGCAAGTTTGAGGCCAGCCTGAGCTATATGAGACTCTGCCTCAAAATAATTAAGAAGGAAGTAAAATGAAGGGTCTTTATAACAGTTTTCCCCAAGAATTTTGATATATATTTTAAATTAATCAAAAGTTAACAACTACATTATTTCTCAAATTTCTTTGGCCATAGACCTTTGGTTAATTTTATAGGACTAGTTAATATTCGCCAAACATCTGGGGAAATGGTGCTTTAGGTCTGTAGTTTTCATGTATAGCAAAAGCCCTGGAGCCCTGGAGGTGAAAGGGAAGCAAGAGCTAGTGGTGCACGCCTTTAATTCCAGCACTCAGGTGACAGAGGCAGAAGGATCTCTGTGAGTTTCAGACTTGTCTGGTCCATATCATGAGTTCAAAACAGCTAAGGTTATGTAGTAAAACCCTGTCTCAAGAAGGGGGTGGCGGGTCCCAACAGAGACCACACCAGCCTTGCTCACCTCTGTATACTGCATATAGAAGAGTTTCACATGTTTCTAGAATGACTGAATTAAAGAATTAATTGGTTTCCTTATTAAAAAGGTAACTAAAAGGGGATGTGATTCAAAGGAGTTTGTGGCTATATTTTTACAGTGTGTTTATTTGGGGCTGGAAAGAGGGCTCTTAAGAGCACTTGCTCCTTTTCTAGAAGACCTGGCTGGGTTCAGTTACCAGCCCCAATGTGGCGGCTCACTGTGGGAACCAGGCATACATACAGTGCTCTTGCAGACATGCAGGTAAAACACTCATAGGTATAAACTGAAAATAAATCTTTTCTTTAAAAAGAATTCATATGTTTTGCATGTATGACCTGTACCTATGGAGTCCAGAAAGGGGCACCTGACCCCATGGAACGGGAGTTAGACTGTTGTAAACCACCAGATGGTACTGAGCATCAAGCCTGAGTGCTTTGCAGTAGCAGCAATCTCTAGGATGGTTTGTGACTCTCTTGACTGTACTGGAAATTTTATCTGGTCAGAAAAGTTGTTTATTCCTTGTAGTCACTGGTATTGTCACATAGTAACAAGTGAAATTGGTCCAGCTTTCTTGTTACTGTTGTTGCTTTAATAGTTTGTGTTGTAACACAGGTGGAAAGTAATAATTACCAAGAGATTTTATTTAGTTATTCTGTCAGAGCTAGGTAGTGGTGTTTACATTGAAGTACAGGAATCTCTACCTGTGCAAAAATTTGCTTTTCAATGGGGTCACCGATGGGGCCTAAGGAGATGATTTAGCAGGTAAGAGCACTTGTTGCTCTTGCAGAGGACCTGGTTCAGTTTCCAGTACTCCTGTGTGGCTCACAACCATCTATAACTCCAATTTCAAGAGATCTAGTGCTGTCTTCTGTTCTGTTAGTGTCAGGTACAATATGGTAATATGCATACATGCAGGCAAAGCATTCATAGACATAAAAAAAGAAAATAAATTTTAAAATAAATTCAAAGTCAACCATGGTCCAAAATTGTAGAAATGAACAGTCTGCAAATTTGAATGCTGTTCCAATCAACTTGATGAAATTGTGTGTTGTACCACTCAATCGTACCTGGATCTGAACCATCTCTTCTAGCATCTTCACACTACTATGCTACCAGCTAGGAGTCATTTATGGTATCAGAAGAACTGTGGCAGCAATACAGTGTGTCAAGTAGCCCTTAATTTATTTAATATCCAGAGCTTAAGAGTAATGATGCTAGAGTCTGGAATGACAGTACACAGCTTTAATCCCAGCACTGGGAGGCAGAGGCAGGTGGAGCTCTGTGTTTTGAGGACAACCAGATCTATAGAGAGAGACCCTGTATCCAGAAAAAAATTATGTATTTTTTAATTTAAAAAGAGTAATAATGCTGGGAATTAAGATATTTCAAAGAGATGGTATAAAGTGTTTCATTTAAATAAAAAGATGAAGGTAAACTGAGATATTTTGAGAGACCAGCCTGAATGCAAGTGCTCAGAGGCAGGAGAACCATGAATTAAACACCAGCCAGCCTAAACTACATAGTAACACCCCATCTGGAAAGGGCGGGGGTGAACCACATTTATGTAGCTTATTTATTATAGTTTTATTTATGTAAATAAGGCATTTAATAAAATGCCTTCAATTATTCATTGAACTTTGTGGTGGGAATATGTATACTGAAAGAATAGTGTTCATTTGGTATCTTCATAGTTTCAGACTAACACTGGGTATCAGGTCTTTTTTGTTTGTTTGTTGGGCTGAGTGGGTACAGTCTTATTTTATAATTCAAACCCTCCTAGAAATCACTATTTAGTCCAGGCTTGTCCAAGTCTAAGGAGTTCTTCAGCTTCAGCATCCCAAGAGCTAAAATTACAAGCATGAGCTACTATACCCTGCTCTGATGAGCTCTTGAGGAAATAATTTATTTTAAATTTCTTTTGCCACCAAAAGAGTACAATTTTCTAATTAAATATTTCCAACATCCAAAAAGGTAAATTTAGCACATTACATAAAAATAAAAAAAAAAAACCCATGGTATCAAATAATGTTGTGTGGTCTGAATGTGAATGTCCCACACAGGCTCACTTGTCTGAAAGCCTGGTTCTCAATTGGTGGTACTGTTTGGGAAGGGTGTGGAGCATCGATTGGGGGAAGTGGATTGTTGAAGGATGGGCCCTGAGTATAGGTGCAGTGTGACCAGGCTTCCTGTCTCTGCCACTGTGCCTCTGTCTGTTGTGCTATGTCCCCACCTCAGTACCCCCCCCCATGGGTCATATGTCTCTGGATGGGATAAACCCTGTCTGTAAGATGCTTCTGTCTGGGCATTTTATCACACCAACAGAAGAGTAAGACCCTGTGGGTGTGATGGCTCTCAGCAGTAATCCCAAAACTCAGGAGACGGAGTTTGGAGGATCTGTACAAGTTCAAGATCAACGTGGTCTACATAGGGCTATATAGTAGGGCCCTGTCTCAAAAAAAAGAAAGAAAAAAAAAAAGCCAATATTATAAAATATATACTCACATATCCATTATCTAGTATTAGGAATTAGTGATTACCAATTTCCAGGGTGTCTTCCCCCATTAGTTCCCTTTCTTTTCTCCCTTATTCAGGATGTTATTCTTAGCATCCATTCACCTTTCTAGATCTGTTTTCTTGAGTGTGTGTCTTGCAAATAGTGAGTATAACTTGAGAGATTGCTGTGTGCTTTGTTTTGTTTTCAGGCAGGGTTTTATCTGTCCCAGTCTGGCCTTAAACTATGTAGCATGAATCTGGCCTTGACATTTTGATCCTGCCTCTACCTACTGCATGCTTTTGACATTTAGTTTGTCTAAACCTAAATATAATGATTTTTCACTCGGTATTAATGTTTGTTTGTATGTTTGTTTGTTTTAAACAGGGTCTCTCTAGCCCTGGTTGGCTTGTAACTCTCACTTTGTAGGCCAGAGTGACCTTGAACTCAGAGAGATAAAGTGTCTCCTCCAGTATTAGAATTAAAGGTGTGCACCACCATGACTGGCCAGTATTTATTTTTGAAGTTGATCCGTATATTGTAGTTTCTTTCTTGCCATTTCTATGACTGTTCTCTGACTTTTTATTCTTGTATCAGAGGACATTTTAGTTTAGTTTTTTTTTTCAAATAATTCAGACTCCTCTACTATAAACATTCTTATATTCTTTCCAGTGTATATTCATAAGTAGTTTTCTAGAGTAAATATGAAGGGATACACTAGCTGGGTACTAGAATCTTCAACTCTGTAAAAATTGGTTTTCCTGTACATTTGGATCTAACAACTGTTATGGGACTTTTTCATTTTCCTTAAGATGGTACTTATGATTGGCACCTCATTATCAAGGATTTAATTTCATTCTCATGACTTGTACTGAAGTTACTCACCATAGTGTTTCCTGAATGAAATACTTTTTCTTGTCTTTGGCCTAGTTTGTTGATTCATAGATGGTTTTCATATATCTAGATAGTGTCAGATTTTTATATTGCAAATACTTTTTTTTCAATAGTGGCTTATACCTTTTTTTTTCTCTTTGTCTTTTTTTTTATATATATATACATATAAAGAGAGCATAGACAATGCTGACGGGAGTAACAAGGCTTTCCTCCAGGGTGCAAAAGGTAGGTTCCAACAGACTGTTCATATGCTTCACTTTCAGGTAAAATTCTCAGTGGCATGGCTGGCTTGAAGGTAGGTATGCCTGTAATTCAGTAATGGAGAGCTAAGGCAAGAAGATTGGGATTTCAAGGCCAGCCTGGCTGTTCAAGGAAGACTGCCTAAACAATAGACAAAAATAGTGTGCTTGAGATAACATTCAATAAGATAATTAGCACTTTAAAAAAAATTGGTGGCGCACGCCTTTAATCCCAGCACTCGGGAGGCAGAGCCAGGCGGATCTCTGTGAGTTCGAGTGCCAGGATAGGCTCCAAAGCTACACAGAGAAACCCTGTCTCGAAAAAAAGAAAGAAAAAAAGGCAAACAAAAAAACTTGGTAAATCTGAACTATTTAAAAGAAAAGAAAGTTGGCTTTTAGACATTGGCACTTTTGATAATACGATAAACTCATATATTAAAAAGGCTGTCTCAGGAGGGTGTGTAGATAACTTTGTAAAGTGGTAAAACCAGGTAAGTGTGAGGCTGCGAGTGCAGCATGCAGGCAAAAGCTGGGGTGTGTATGTAACCCAGAACTGGCAGGGTGGACATAGGTAGATCCCTGTAGTGAACTGGCCGGCTGGCCTAGCCAAATAAGTAGGTTCCAGATTCACTGAGAGACCCTGCCTCAAAAGTAGGTAGGTAGGTAGGTATATACTAGAGAGCAATCAAGGAAAACACCTGAAGTCAACCACCTCACCACCATACATGCCTACACGACATATACAGGAAGGAAGGACAAGATAAGACCTACATTTGGGCTGGGGGTATAGCTCAGGAAAGCACTTGTCACTCATTTAGGAAGTGTTGGGTTCAGTTTCTAGTACCACATAAACTGAACATGGCAGCACAGCAGAAATCAGCAGCCCAAACTTGGGAGGTAGAGGCAGGAGGATCAGAAACTCAATGTCTAGCCCCTGCCCACCTTCCTTATCCTACCCTCCAAAAAAGACAAGGGACGAGAGACAACTCATAAGTTAGGGACCAGAGTCTGGACACCCTGCATCTGTAGAACAAGTTGGGTCTCCCACAAACACTTGGAACTCCAAGTCTAAGGGGAATCTAGCCATTTTTTTCTGGCCTCCACCTTCCCCCACACCCACACCCGCACCCACACCCGCACCCGCACAAGCACATACACTGAGGCAGACACATACAAACAAAAGTAAACCATCCTAAATTGGGCATGGTGGCACAGGCCTATAGAAGTGCTTGAGAGGGGCAGGAGAGATGGCTCAATGGTTAACATTAGCTGGTCTTCCAGAGGTCCTGAGTTCAATTCCCAGCAACCACATGATGGCTCACAACCATCTGTAATGAGATCTGGTGCCCTCTTCTGGCCTGCAGGCATACATGCAGACAGAACACTGTATACATAATAAATAAATCTTTAAAAAAAAAAAAAAAAAGAAGAAGAGGAGGAGGAGGAGGAGGAGGAGCACTTGGGAGATTAAGACAGAAGGATCAACGCTGGCCAGAGCTACATAGAGAAACCCTGCCTCAAAGGGGAAAGGTGCTATCTTACGGGTTTGTTTTATTCTTTTTAGCTATTTACCAAATATTTTTGTGGGTTTTTATTTGTTTGTTTATATTTGTTATTTTAAACAGGATCTCACTGTGTAGCCTCAGCTGTCCTGGAACTCACAAGATTCCATCTGCCTTTGTCTCCCAAATGCTGGGACCAAAGGTATGCACCCCCCCCACACACACACAACATGCTTTATTTCTCTTGATCATCTTAACAATATAATATCCTTGTTTTAAAGTTGCAGAAAGTGTGGATTAGAATGGCTAAGTATTAAGAAAACAGGCCATGAAACAGTAAAGCATTATATAGATGCTAGTTGGTGGATTTCAAAGCCTATAACATAACAGTAGCAAGCTTTCTTGTACTAGTTTTGGACCGCCAGCCTGCAATAATGACCAAAAAACTTACTATTAGTTATGAAAGCTTGGCCTTAGCTTAGCCTTTTCCCAACTAGGTCTTATAACTTAATGAACCCATTTACATTAATCTATAGTCTGCCACGTGGCTCAGCTACCTCTTCTTAGTATGGCACATCTGACTTGCTCTGATGGTGAAATCGGGTGCCTAGACCCCTCCTCCCTGTTTCTCTCTTTGCCCAGGAGTCCTGCCCTTTCTCTCCTGCTTAGCTACTACTGGCCATTTAGCTCTTTATTAAACCAATCAGAAGTCGACTTAGGCAGAGACACACTTTACAATGTAAACAATATTCCAATGTACATATGGCATGTTCTCCAGAAGCACACAGTTTAGTAGTCATGAATAAATGACTACATGACTTTGGTACTTTGGCAGCACCTATGAGGATCACTCAGCCTGGGTTAGTTGAGAACCAGAAATCCTCACAGAATTAAGTCTTGAGGATGAGAACTGAAGAAAGGGTCACTTTCGACAAAACATGTGTTTGTAAGACTTCTTAGAAAAGCCCCTGGTACAGTTTTGGGTTGGGAGGAGGTGTTTGTTGTTTTTCTCTTCTTTTTCCTGTAGAGAGTCAAAACAAAACAAACAAAAAAAAATTACAGGAGAAATAAAAGCAAATTTGGAGCAAGAACGTTGGCTTGGTAGTTAAGAGCTCTTGCTGCTCTTGCAAGACCTGAGTTTGATTTCTAGCACCCACATGAGGCTCCTAACCACCTGCAGCTTCAGTTCCAGAGGATCCAATGCCCTCTTATGGCCTCCTTGAGCATAAAGCACATACACACAGACTTAACACACATGCAGAAAGGCAAAATACTGATAGACACGAAAGAAAAATAAGGGCCAAACATGGTGGTACATGCGTTTCATCTCAGCAGGCAGAGGGCAGAGACAGGAAACCTCTGAATCCAAGGTCAGTATGGTTTACACAGTGAGTTCCAGCTCAGCCAGAGTTATATAGTGAGACTTGGTCTCAAAAAAGGGGGTTGGGGGGTTGTTGAAGAGTTAGCTCGGTGGTAAGAGCACTGGCTGAGGATGCTTATTTGATCACTAGCACTGACTTGGTGGCTCACAACCATCTGTAACTCCAATTCCAGGTGATCCCTCTTCTCCCGGCCTCTGAAGGCACATTGGACACTCATAGTGCACAGACATGTATGCAGACAAAACACCCATGTGCATAAAAATGAAAGAAAAATTTGACTGAGTATGTTTTAGTTTGGCTCGGGATGACCTGGTTTGGATCACTAGTGGTTGGGGAACTCCATAGTGCTCATTCTGGAACTAAGCAGATGGAATTGTATGTATGTAAGGGTTGCTTTCCTAGAAGTGAGACTTTTATAAGACTTTAAGACATACGGAGTCCATTTTGTTAGCTTTTTATATACTGAAGGGAAAAAATCTAGCTAAACAGTCAGAGTGCTGTGGAAATGGCACCCCCTTGTGGCACTGGAATATTTTTAGCTATTTTACTTCTGTGTCTGTGTATTGTCTGCATGTGTATCTGTGTACCATGTGCATTCCCAGTGCCTTTGGAAGCCAGAAGAGGTTGTAGGTCACCTGAAACTGGAGTTACAGGCCACTATGAGCTGCCATGTGGGTGCTGTGAATAAACCAGGTCCTCTGGAAGAACAGCCAGTGCTCTCAACCACTGAGCCAAGTCCACAGCTCCCTAGTCTGCTGTTGTTTGGTTTAGGTTTTATCGAGATAGGGTTTCTCTGTGTCCTGGCTGTCCTGAAACTTACATTGATCCACCTGCTCTGATTCCCGAGTGCTGGTATTATAGGACTGCGCCACCACCACCTGGCAGTTTTCGACTTTTTAAAAGCAGTACTTATTATTACTGTGTATGATGTATGTGAAGGGGTGTACTTGTGGAAATCGAGACAGTCAGTTCTTCCGATGCTTTCAGCTCTCAGCTCACATCTGTCATGTCACTCTGGAAGTCTCTGTTGACTTAACCAGCTAGCTCCCACACTGCAGTCAAATTCCCTCTTCCTCTAGAATTCATATCCTAATCTTATTGTAACTGGAATCATTTCACAACTATGTAAGGCTTACTGTCATTAAGCTCAATTGTGTGTGAGTGTGTGAGTGTGTGTGTGTGTGTGTGTGTGTGTGTGTGTGTGTGTGTGGTGTGTGTGTGTGTGTGTGTGTGTGTGTGTGTGTGTGTGTGTGACTGGTTTTCTCTGTGGCTTTGGAGGCCATCCTGGAACTCCCCGTGTAGACCAAGCTGGCCTCAAACTCACTGAGATCCACCTGTCTCTGCCTCCCGAGTGCTGAAATTAAAGCCATGCACTACCACCACCTGGCTTCGTTTTTTTCTTTTCTTTTCTTTCTTTTTTTTTCTTTAGGAAGCATCTCCTATAGCCCAAGCTGGTCTTACTGAATGCTGGTATTGTAGACATGCATCCCCTGCTAATTTGAAAATTTTCCATGGTATTTTCTCATATTTTATCTCCTAAAATCCCATCTGTGTCTCTCAGCTCCATTTCGTACATTTCTGAGTGCAGT
The DNA here is from genome assembly GCF_003668045.3 of Cricetulus griseus. Taxonomy (NCBI): domain Eukaryota; kingdom Metazoa; phylum Chordata; class Mammalia; order Rodentia; family Cricetidae; genus Cricetulus; species Cricetulus griseus. The sequence goes on from NW_023276806.1 coordinate 65,627,178, forward strand.
TCACTAGTTTTTCACTCAGCTGGACACTTCACATGTTCCCTCAATTCTTGTCACTAATGAGAGAGTCTTATTTTTCAGGTCATAGCTTGCAAGGTTGTCTTTACAGGCCACGTATGGTGCACACCTTTAATCTCAGCACTCGTAAGGCAGAGGCAACCAGATCTTTATAGTTGAAGGCCACACATAGTCAGACCCTGTCAGAAAGAAAGGAAAGGGGGAGGATTAATTATACAGGGTGTAATTTAATCCCAGCATTCAGAAGGCTGAGGCAGACACATCCTGTGAGCAAGAAAGAACCATTTTAGGGGGACAGTTTATGACCATCTACACTGAAGCACATTCCATTAACCCTTATGGTGGAGGGAAGCTGCGGTCCCTGTGCTGCAGAAAGGCACAATAGTGGGAAGCATGCTCACAATGGCAGTAGTTAAACTGAGCTGAGCACATGTGTACACCTGCCCTGTGTTCCCAGCTTTACAGAATGCTGACATTGGAGAATCACTGAGGCAGAACTCAAGGCCAATAGCAAGACCCCAGCTGGAAAAAAAAAAAAAAAAGTGTGGCTGGGAGAGACAACTCAGCTGTTAATCTCAGGACTTGAGAAGCTGAGACAAGAGTATGATAAGCTAGAGGCCAGCAAGGCCTCTACAATGAGACCCCATCTCAAAAAAAAAAAAAGTTACTTCAGCTTATCAGTAGCTACACTGTACTCCTAGAACAATAGGACAGAATTACTTGTTTCCATGTAGGACAGAGTGCTAGCCTAGCAATATATGTGCTGAAACAGATTCAGAGGATAAATAATATAGCTGGATTTAGTGAATTATTAGGATCCATTTTATATAGAATTTAAATATATTTTAGTGTCATATTTAGAGACATCACTTAAATCTTCATTGTTACAGCAAGCATTTAAAAACTGATGACTCCAGAACACTAAAAAAGGATTTCTTTTGTAGTTGGACCCAAGGTGTTTTTTGCATGGGAGTGCCCAGGCAGCTCAGAGCAATCCAGTTCCAGCTGAGCATCCGAGATTTATTTCCCGCACCAGTGACAATGACCCAGTAAGTTGTTGTGTGGGTGGGCTTTCAGAAGTTATAACATGTATTGCCATATATTCCTTTTCCAAATCAGGAAATTGGTTTCCATATGCTCAGATAAATGAGACACCTGGGCTAGTGCTCAAACACAGGTCTTCCCTTTGCCCTGTGGTGCTATGGAAATATAAAGTACAGTTAGGCTGGATGGTGGTGGCACACTCCTTTACTCCCAGCACTCAGGAGGCAGAGGCAGGCAGATCTCTGTGAGTTTGAGGCCAGCCTAGCTCTGTAGAGCTAGTTCCAGGACAGCCTCCAAAACCATAGAGAAACCCTGTCTCAAAAAAAAACCAAACAAACAAAAAAATACAGAGTTAATCCAAATCCCTTCTAACGTGATCTTAATAATGAATTCACTTAGTGCCAAGAATCTAGCTGAATTAAAATTTGGCTGAATTAGGATTGGCGTGGTGGTGCACGCCTTTAATCCCAGCAGAAACAGACTGGGTTCCAGGACAGCCAGAACTATGTAGAAAGAATCTGTCTCAAAACAAAAAAGAATTCCTCCTGAAATAATTTTGGTACTGGTTATTCATCTCTTGGTCTTAAGTGACCAGTTGGTGTTATGCGTTAGATGTGTGGGTGGAGAGTGCTCTACACAGTTCCTTAGCCCTGCAGGAATCAAGCAGGTATGTGTTTGTGTTCCAGTAATACTTGCCTTAAATGCGGGGTACCCAGGCTTGGGGAAGGATAAGCCCAGTGGGATAGCCCTTGGCTAGATCCATTAGCCAGTGGAGTGACACATTTTTCCTTTTCCTGGTGTCTATCAACAGAAGTGTTCCTCATTCAGGTTTAAACTGTGACAGACTGGGTACTGACCCTTCTCCTCCATGCCCAGTGTTGGTGCTATGTCTCATAAATGAAACCATATGTGTGGGCTATGCTTTCTTTAATGTAAAGGAAGCCATCAGCTTTTGGTGGAGGGTGGGGGAGAGGTTGCCCTAATCTGATTCTTCCCATCCTAATATGGCTATGTTGAAATTTAAAAAGATATCTCTACCAAATCGTTAATTCATTGGGGTATGTTTAAAATTTTTAGTTAGCATTCATCTATCCTCACGAATACAAAGTGAAATAGAATAAATTAATGAAGTAGCTAAAGTGTCTTTCAAGTCCTCTAGGGTTTCTATGGAAACAGCATCTTGCAGATGATCTTGCCACATGACTGAAGCATCTCTTCATAGCATAAAAAAATCCAGGTGGCAAAAATTATGTCTGTCCCATCCACAGTTTATTGCTAAACAGCTAACATTTATTAGTCAGGCCACCAAAGGGATTTGTTGATGCCAACACTTTATTGGACCTATTTGTTATGGGGTGGATTTTATATGGAATCAAAGAACAACTTTTTGGGAATTGATCTCCGTCCACCATGAGAGTCCTCCTATGTTTTGAACTCAGGCTGTCAAGCTTGGCATCAAGTATATTTACCCACTGAACCATCTTGCTATCTCAACAACCAGTGTTTTAAATGAAGACAGGCCTGGTGGAACACATATGTAATCTCAGCAATCAGGAAGCTACAGCAGGAAGATAGAAAAAAGTTCAAGGCCAGCTGAGCTACATAGCAAGACTATGTCTCAAAAAGAAGTACTTTCCTTGCTCCAAGTTGTTGCTGTTTGCCCTGCTGTGGCCTGGCAGGAAGTATCTGTTCTATGTGCTGGTGGGTTTGTTTTGTTTGTTTGTTTTGAGGTAGGGTCTCTATAGTCTGGGCTGGCCTGGAATTCAAGATAAATCTGCTTCAGCCTTGGAGCGCTGGAATAATAGGTGGTATATCATACCCAGCCTAGCTTCTTTTCAAAGCCTGTATCACTTCATGACCTCTTATCTCTGTTTGTGTTTCCAGGCTAAGCATGGGGAGCAACATGAGGGCAAGTACTACAGCATCCCCCTGCAGGATCTGAAGACAGTATTTCCTCATGGCCTGCCTCCTCGATACATGATGCAGGCAGGTGCTCAAACGGAACAGCACAGGGAAGCCCAAAGTACAGTGCAGTTGTCAGAGAAAAGGTTAAATGAGAGGCATAGAAAGTTCGACATTTCTGGAAAAACAGAAATTCAGCTATGGACTCGTGAATACTATGTTACTAGTGTTTACTTGTTGTTAGCCATTTAAATACACTTTAGCACTGGTTAAGTATTCTTTTATGAATAATATCCTTTTCCTTGAATTACCAAGCAAGTTTCTAGAAATCTTGGCATTCAGATAATTATTTTAAGTGAATTTAAGGTAGGTTTGTTGGCACATAACTGTAATCCCAGCCCTTGAGAATCAGTAAAAAAATTGCTTCAAGGTTGGGGTCAATTTGGACTGCATGTCTACATGAGATCTGGTGTTATATTAAAAAAGAGAAAAAATGTGTGTGTGTTGTATGTGCAGGTACACACATGTACATGTGTGTAGAAGCCAGAGGTCAGACTGAAGTGTCCTTCCTCAGGACACATGCATGTTGTTGTAGTGACCTTTTTTTTTTTAATTGTGTATGTGTGTTTTGCCCACACCTATGTCTGTGTACCACATGCATGCAGTGCCAGAGAAGCTAGGATCCCCTAACTGGAATTACAGACAATTGTGAGCAGCTGTTTTGGGGCTAGGAACTAAGTCTGGACCCTCTGAAGAACATCCAGTACTCCTAAACACTACTGTCTCTCCACCCACCCCAGCCTTTTTTTTTCCTGAGACAAGGTCTGACTGGGACCTGGGGCTCCTATTTAGGTCACTAGCTGGTGACAGAGCTCCAGGTGTCCAGCTCTCCTCTGCTGTTGAGCTGGGACTACAAGTATACTACCATGCCCAGATAGGTTTTGTGGGTATTGGGGCTTAAATTCTGCTTCCCATGCTTGTACAGAGGGCTCTTCCAGGCTCCAAAGCAATACAGAGAATTCCTGTCCCCTGATTCGAAAAACCAAAAAAAAAAAAAAAAAAAGGAAAGAAATAAGAAATAGGACCCATCCAAAGAAATTCTTTCAAGTTATAGTATGTTCAAGTTCACTCTTTACCTTCCAGGTTTTGAGAGAATATATTTAACCAACACAAGTGGCTTGCCACTCCTGTTGTGAAGAGACTCAGTGTTAATCATCTTTGCATCCCCGTGGCAAAAAAATCCCTGAGAAAAGCAATTTTTATGTCTGTAACTTCAATGTTTTTAGTGCATGATTAGTTGACACCATTGCTCTGGGCTATAGTGACATATGGCATCAAAGCAGACAAATTACCCACCTCTTGGTAGTGAGGCAGCAAAGAGAGAAAAACCAAGAGGAGTTGGCTGGGGGCAAGATACACCCTTTTATGACATGCCCTCAGTGCACCTGCTTTCCTAATTAGGCCCCATCTTCCAATAATGCTCAGATTATGAACCTATCGTTGGTCCTTAGAAGAAAGTCAAAGCCCTTGAGAGCTAGCGATTCCCACAGTCCCACCTCTGGGTGTTGAACGGGAGCTGTCCTGAGACACATGAGTTGGGGGAGACAATTCAGACCCAAGCCATGACAGTCATGCAGTTCCTCTCCAGAATCCCATTTACACAAAAGCCTTCTCCCACTGTCAATTTTTGTCTGTCATGTTGCCTGATAAGACATTTCTGCTCCATTTATCGTTATTTCATTTGCACTGTTGAGTTTGGGCTTATCGGGTCCTACACCATCATTTGGTTTTGGGGAGGGAGAGGTCATTATAAAAGTGACAGCACTAGACCTGGGGGTCCAGCTTAGCAGCAGAGGACTTGCATTAATTTGCCTGGTTGCTCAAAGCTCTGGATTTCATCCCCACCATCACAACCTTAAATACATATAAAGAAGCGTTGGGCTGGAACGACGGCTCAGAGGTTAAGAGCACTGGCTTGCTGCTCTTCCAGAGGTCCTGAGTTTAATTCCCAGAAACAATATGGTGGCTCACAACCATCCGTAATGAGATCTGATGCCCTCTTCTGTCATTCATGTAAATAGAACATTCATATACATAAAGTACATAAATTAAACAAATCTTTTTTTAAAAAAGAAACATCAAAAGCTATCTATTTATGTTACTTGATATGAAACAATGTACCTCAGATTTTCCTGAAATGGATCCATTTTTAAATTCAACACCAACCCAGTCTCCCATAGCTGAATACAGATGAGTTTGGAGCTCTGGTTTACTGTGTCAGCTTCAGTATGATCATAGTTAGAATAGCTAGAAGTCCCATGCCCACCTTCTTCTCCTCCTGTTTGCTTTAGGTGAAGACTTTCGGCGAAGCCTGTCTGATGGTAAGGAAGCCAGCTCTGGAGCTTCTGGGCTACCTGAAAAATACCAATTTTTCTCACCCAGCTGTGCGCTATCTTCTCTGTATCCTTTCCCACGTGCCTGGGACTACTCAGCCCATGCATTCTCCCCTCATTTGAGAAAAGGAAATGCTGGTTGTTTGGGTTTTGGGTGTGTTGAGACAGGTCTTACTCTGTAGCAGTGGCTGGCCTCACGGTCACACTGATCTGCCTGCCTCTCTCTGCTGAGTGCTGTGATTAAAGACTTGTTCCACCACACCTGGCTATGAAATGCTGTTGATGGGAAGCATGTTGCTTATGATGATGTTTTCTTTAACACATACGTTAGATGGGGAGAAGGGAACGGGAAAAACTCTCAGTCTTTGCCATGCTGTTCATTTCTGTGCAAAACATGACTGGCTGATTCTGCATATCCCAGATGGTAAGACCTTCCTGTCTGTCTCCAGTGTCAGGCAGCATTGTGACTTAGACTATGCTTAGTTCATGACCATGTGACCATGCTGTAGAGCCCACACTAACTCTAAATCCTTAAGCTAAGCAAACCCCCTCCTGCCTCAGATTCGAAGGGGGTGACTGCAGACTTCTTGTGCTGTCAATGGGTGTTTTGAGTGTCCAGAGTCTCTGTTCCAGCTCCTTGGCACTTGAGGGTTGAGTTCTTCAGTGTGGGTTTGCATCCTCACACTTTGCATGCATCTTCTTTTGTTCAGAGTTGTGTATGTCCACCTTTTTTAATTTGCCTTTAAAAACTGACAGTAAACTGGGTGGTGGTGCATGCCTTTAATCCCAGAAGAGGTAGGCAGATCTGTGTGAGTTTGAGACCAGCCCGGTCTACAGAGTGAGTTCAAAGACTTCCTGATAGTGCTACACAAAGGAAACCCTGTCTGGAAAAAATAAAATTAAAAATAATGAAAATTAGCGGTGAGCAGAAACGACAGTCCACTCGATGTCTTCTATACTGATTATAATGCAATGTTCGGTCTAAGATCATGAACTTGATCAGTCCCCAGTACCACCACACACAAGAAAATATGTTCATTTATTTTTTAATATGTTTCTCATAATTTAAAGAGTAATTCATGGGACTGGAGAGATGAAACAACAGTTAAGAGCACCCACACAGCAGCTCCTGGCATCTTTAACTCTGATGCCAGGGACTCTGACCTCTGCATTCAAAACATCCATAATACAAAATGAAAGAAAACAATTTTAGTTAGTTAGTTAGTTAGTTAGTTAGTTAGTTAGTTAGTTAGTTTTTGCAAAAAAAGCATACAGTATTTCAAATTACTACAGTCAATTCCTAATTTGTTTTCTTTTGCACTTTTAGCTCATCTTTGGGTGAAAAACTGCCAGGAGCTTCTGCAGTCCACCTACAACAAACAGCGCTTTGATCAGCCCCTGGAGGCTTCTACCTGGCTGAAGAACTTCAAAACTACAAACAAGCGCTTCCTGAGCCAGGTGACTGCACACCAGGAATTCAGGGCAGGATGGCCTTTGCCCATATTCCATCTTTGCAGCTTGAGTAGTTGGATACTGTAGAGAACTGGAATTGTAACCAGAAATAAATAAGTCATTTTGTATCCCTTTAATGTTTTGCTCACAGTGGGCTCACAAAGTTCATTTTTTGTTGTTAAAGAGGTGACCGCTATCGGCTGTTTCTTTAGTGGCCAATGAAATAAAAGTCTAAATTGATTTACTGTTTCTGAGAGAGCCTTGAAATCCTCCTCAAGCATATGGCCAACAGTAAGATTTTCCTCCAGATAAAACAGACCATACCAATTTTTTTTTTTTTTTATTATTTGCTACATTTGGGCTGGCTCTGAGCATAATTTGTACCTCAAACCGGCCTTGAACTTATAGTCCTCCTGCCTCAACCTGGAACGCACAGTCCCCAGCATCTTATTTTGAGCTCTGGAATGAGGCTTTGCCACTGTGATAGAAAGACTCTCGGAAGTGTATTAACAATGGGTGTCAGCTTAGTTATAAACCAGGGACCCACATGATGGGAAGAGAAAACTAACTCCTGCAAGTTGTTTTGTGACCAACCAGCAAGTTGGCTCACGTTGCACCCTCATATCTATACATGCATGTACACATACACAAATAAATAAAGGTATTTTTGAAAATGTGAGTGCCAGCCTGCTAGTGATGGCACACACCTTCAATCCTAGCACTTGAGAGGCAGAGGCAAGTGGATCTCTGTGACTTCTAGGCCAGCTTGGTCTACAGAGCAAGTTCCAGGACAGCCAGGGCAACACAGAAACCCTGTCTTTAAAAAGGAAGGAAGGAAGGAAGGAAGGAAGGAAGGAAGGAAGGAAGGAAGGAAGGAAGGAAAAAATGTGACTGCCAAGGCTTGGTGGAGCTCCGTGGAGAGCACCTACCTAGCAGCATGCTTGGGTCTTGGGATTTGAAATGAGTACTATAGAATGGGTCAGGCGATGCCAGTGTTACCTTTTTAGTCAGAAGAGCCAGGCTCGGAAGTTCGAATCTTTAATCCCAGCACTTAGAAATCTGAAACAGGATAATTTTCTTAAATTGGAGGCCAGGCTAATGGCCTGGCCTAAAGTATGAGACCCAGTCTCAACACCCACTCTTAGGAAGGAAGGTTAGAGGTCTTTCATTTCTGCATCGCACCTCCTTATTCGGATCTCTCCTGTGGGCTTCCACCCTGACTTGGAAAGGCTTCAGCCTAAACAGACAGCCTGTTGCATTGTTTTCTTTCTTTGCTTATTTGTAGATAAAAGTTGAAGAGAAATACGTTTGGAATAAGAGAGAGAGCACTGAGAAGGGAAGCCCTCTGGGAGAGGTTGTTGAACAGGGTATCACACGAGTGAGGAATGCCACAGACGCTGTCGGGATCGTGCTGAAGGAGCTGAGGACCCAGAGTTCCTCAGGGCTCTTCCGCCTCCTGGTAGCAGTGGATGGGATCAATGCCCTCTGGGGAAGGAGCACGCTGAAAAGAGAAGACAGGACCCTGGTAGGAACATTGCTTTTCTCTGGTTCTATCCCATACAGAACATGATACCCTCCTGGGGGGCCCACATGGAATGTTTTAGATAAAGTACGGAGCTGGAACAATAGCTGACTGCTCCTGCTGAGGGCACAGCTTTGATTGCCAGCACTCAGACAGCAGCCCACAACCATCTGTAACTCTAGTTCCAGGGAATCCAGCAGGGGCACCGAGCACTCATGCAGTGAACATACATACATTCGGGAAGAACACTCATAACATACATACATACATACATACATACATCTATCTTTAAGAACATCAACAAAAATATTGTGAATAGTATCAAGGCAGCAGTGTAGCTCTGTGTTGGGCACGTGAATGCCTAGTATGTAGAAGGCTACAGGCTCCATCTCCTGTACTGTAAAAAAGGGGGGGCGAATATACAATGAATTAGCTTTGAAAAGGAAAAAGTTATGAATTAGTTGGCTTTCTATTGCTGTGATAAAACACCAGGACCCAAAGCAACTTGTGGAGGAAAGGGATGGAGCCGTGTCAGTTGCCCACTGAAGAAGAGGTAGGGCAGGAACTAGACACAGGAACTGAAGAGAGGACATGGAGGACTGATGCTTACTGGTTTGCTCCTCCTTGCTTGTAGTTGATTTTCTTAGACAGCCCAGCACCACCTGTCCACGTGGCACCATCCGCAGCGGGCTGCTCCCCCCGCTCCACCATCAATCACTAATCAAGAAAATGCCCTACAGGCTTGTCTATGGGCCAGTCTGATTGCAGTGTTTCCCAGATACCTCTGGCTTGTGTGAAGTTGACAGAAAACTACCCAGCACATGATGTCACATGCTCCATCATACACTGCCAACCAAGGGATCAAAGAGCAGGACAGTGGGAGCTCCAGGAGCTTTGCTTTCTCCCCTGGTTCTAACTGCTGTTTTCAAAGAGAGGCTGTGGTCTGTGTAGAGATCAGAGCTCTCAAAGGAGGAAGGTGCACTTGGGACAGTGATACTCTCTCCTCCTGCCTGCCTCTTCCTCTCCTTCCTCCTCACCTCTTATTCCAGAGGAAGTATGCTCAGGTACTATGATTACAATGCTTAAAAACTTTTCCTTTTATCTAATTGTCAGTTCGGTTTTCTCAGGGAAACAGCCAGAAAAGTAAAATCCTAATCTCTTCACTCTCTTGTTGACAACATGTAGATTGCCCCAGAGGAACTAGCCCTTGTTCACAGCCTTAGAAAAATGGTGAAAAATAATTGGGTAAGTGCCCTCAGTGCTCAAAATTTGTAGAGGAAAAATATGTTTGCATCTTTACTGTTCTTTTATCTGACTTACTATTTGTAGTTGTACAGAGTAGCCCTGTATTAAGTCCCTTTATTGGCTGAACCTTCTCACTAGTGTCTGTCTGTCTGCCTGTCTCTGCCTGTCTGCCTTGCCATTTTGTTGTTTATTTGTTTGTTTAAGATTATAATTTTGACTTGAGGCAGGGTCTCACAGTGTAGTTCTGGCTGGCCTGGAACTCACAGAGCTCCACCTCCTGAGTGTTGTGAGTAAGACATGAACCATCAAGCCTGGTGAGGCAGCTAGATACGAGTTCATTTTGTATCTCAGGCTGCATTAAAACTCTCTGTCTCCGCTCTCAGTTCTTCTGCTTCATGCACTTGCTTAAGTACTAGGATTGTAGACGTGGCAGAAGAAATTGACAACCAAAAGTATATTGTGATAAACTTAAGATCTTGTAGTAATTTATTATCAGAACCAAATCTAGAAGCAATAACTGGAGCTGGAGAGATGGTCCAGAGGTCCTGAGTTCAATTCCCAGGAACCACATGGTGGCTCACAACCATCTGTATGTAATGAGATCTGGTGCCCTCTTCTTGCCTGCAGGGATGCAGACAGACAGACAGACAGACAAAACACTGTATATATTTAGAAATATTTTTTTTAAAAAAGCAGTAACAGATTTGTTACCAATTAATTATGCTAAACCACATTGTCATGACACTATTATGAAAAAAATCTACAGCTGACTGTATAGCATGTCTGTCATTTCTATCTTTTTAAAACTCAATTCTTTCTTCGTTTCAGCATGGAGGTGCAATTGTGTTGAGTTTGAGCCAAACCGGGTCTCTCTTTAAGTCGTCAACAGCATATTTGCCGCACGAGCTTCTGGGAAAGGTCATGTCCTGGAGAAACCTGTTTCCCCAAGAGTAATCATTCTGTCTAGAGCAGGGGTTCTTAACCTGTGGGTCATGATCCCTTTGGGGGCTCATATCAAATATTTACATTACAATTCATACCAGCAGCAAAATTAGTTATAAAGTAGCAACAAGATGATTTTATGGTTGAGGATCACTACGACATGAAGAACTGTATTGAAGGGTTGCAGCATTAGGAAGGATGAGACCCGCTGGTTTAGAGACTGTCTTTTTCTTATTTAATATTTATTTGGAGGTGTTCACATGCCATGGTACATCTTCATGAGGCAGGAAGCCGAGAGTGGGGTAGAGTAGAACAGAGGAAAAGACCCTGTCCTCGTAGTACAGTCTCTGTTCACTTGTTGCTTGACTAACACTGTATCTTTTATCCTTTTCGTCTCCAGGAAGGATTTGATGCCCTAGATCCTTTTCTTCCCATCCTCATTTCCAACTATACTCCAAAGGAATTTGAAAGTTCTTTTCAGTACTATTTAGAGAATAACTGGCTTCAGCATGAGAAAGGTCAGTAATGTGATCACCCTGCCCTGCCACACTGCTCATAGCATGAAGAGCTGAGTCAGCCGTGACCGAGCAGCTTAGTTTATTTGGGCTCACAGCTTCAGAAGGGTCAGCAGTGGCCACTTGGGTCCATGATCTTGTACTTGCAGGAGCAGAGGGTATTTGTGTCAGTGCAGACAGTAAACAGAGGCAGAGAAACAGGAGAGGCCTAGAGAAGGTATATGAAATTCTCATCTCAGCCAGAACAACTTTGCTTTTTTTTTTTTAAAGCAGTGTCTCACTGTGTACCTATGCTTAGTTCACACTCAGGGTCTCCTGTCTAAGCCTCCTGACCTAAAATCTCAGCACATGTGCCACACACCCTTGCTTAAGAAGCTCTTAAATCTTTTCAGTTTTTGTTTTGTTTTTTGAGACAGGGTTTCTCTGTGTAACAGCCCTGGCTGTCCTGGAACTCACTCTGGAGACCAGGCTGGCCTTGAAGTCACTGAGATCCACCTGCCTCCACCTCCAGAGTGCTGGGATTAAAGGTGTGCACCACCAACGCCCTGGCTTCAGAAGCTCTTAACTCTTTGTGTATCTGCTTCACATCATGTAGACAAAGTAAAGTGCTCTGTCGTTGAGTAATGACTGCCAGTAATGACTGCTGTGGTCCCAGTTCACATGGGGTTGGCTGTAGAGTCCCTGCCTAGCATGTTCCAAGCTCTGAATTTCGTCTCTTGCCCCACCAGAAACAACGTGTAAGCTAATAGTAATTAGAATGTGAGACTAGAGGGAAATGAGACCAGCAGCAGTGTGGTTAGCAGGAGCTGGAGGTGCAGGAGCTCAGGTTGTAGAGTGCAGTAGGACCTGAACAGAGATGCCTTGACCAATTTGGAGCAGGAAGAGGCTGCCATTTGCATGTGTTTGGCTCCATTTCAGCTGCAACAGAAGAAGGGAGGAAGGAGCTGAAGTTCCTGAGTAATTGCAACCCGGGACAGCTGGAGCGGCTCTGTGCCTCCCTGTAAGCACCAGCACAGCGCAGCACAGCGCAGCACACCTGGAAGATTAATCTCCTTCCAGCTACTTCACATGAGGAAGTCCCTAGGGGGAACAGCCTGATCTGCAGTGACGGGACATACGGCAATAGGATGTCCTTTGTTCCTACAGCTAATACCAGTTTCTTGTGGTGGTGGTGGTGTTCACATTAAAGATAGATCTATTTCTGAGTGTTGTGTTAGATTTGTAATAAGGAAAGCATTCATGCTGGCAAAATTGAATTTTTCTGGAATTCTGTTGACCTGCAGAAACTCAATTCTACAGAAAGTATTAATTGTTGTGTCTTATGAACACAAGTCAGTTCAGGAGACCAAGATTCCCAGCCCAATTCCACTCTGTTCTGGTAACTTCTTGCTTCCCTGTTGGCACCTTCTTCCTTCTGCAGAATGTCACCGAAGCCCCAGCTGAGTTCTGGCAGGTTGGTGTGGCCAACCCCTTCCCATATACTCCTGAGAGAATTGATTGCTTGCTACAGTATACATGCTACATAATGAATTACCATTCATATAGATAGAATTATATCTGTGTACACACCTTCAAAGAACTAAAGAAATAAGAGTTTGCTTTTTTATTATTGCATGTTCACATGCCAGAGCACATGTACGGAGGCCAGAGGACAGCTGTTAGTCCTCTCCTGTGTTTATGTGAGTTTGGGAGCATTGTCGGGCTTGCATGTCACATGGCAAATGCCATTACCCACTTTGCCACCTCACTACCCCCAGAAGACTGGTTTGTTTTCTTTTTTGAAACCAAGTCTCATGTAGCAAGGATTGACCAGAACTTTCTATCTTGAACACAGGATCCTCCTGCCTCCACTTGAGTGCTAGGATTATAGGTACCTGTACCATGCCCATTGAGAATCCTGTATATGATTTCCTGATTTCCCACTTATTAGCTGTTTGCTTCTCTTGTTTCACCTAATGTAGTGTAGTGACAATAATGCTAAGCCCCCAGGGAACATGTGAGTACCTCACACACAGCAGGCAGCTACTCACTGCTAGAAAGCTCTCCTATCTTGGATGGTTTGATGCTTTATTTGAAGGATTTTCTGTGGGAACCTGTACCCCCACCATGATGCAGTCCTGTGGTCCAATGCCGGCTTCTCAGGGTCAATTTAACGGGACTGATCCACTAACATCACATAGACACTAGCTCTCACAACTGGACATGGACTATTTCCTTGTGTGTGCATGTGCCCATAGTTCTGATAGGAACCTGCACCTGCTAGGCCAGCACTCTTCCACTGAGCCGCCACCTCACATTACAAAATCTCTGCTGCTTCTGCTTCCACCTTGAGCCCTGATTGGCAGGCCACTGGCTTGAATCATTTTTCGAGACAGGGTTTCTCTGTTTCACAGTCCTGGCTGCCCTGGAACTCGCTCTGTAGATGAGGCTCTGCCTGTCTCTGCCTTCCAAGCACTGTGGTTAAAGGAGTATGCCACCACTGCCCAGCCTTTGTTTTGCTTTTTAATGCAGATGGTGATTTATGAAGCCTGTTCCCTCTGTTCTGATGCTGCTTGTGGCAGATGCCACCTATCCAGCATTGCTGTCCATGACTTCATGACCTGAGTTGCTAGCTCTCCTTTCCCACTTTTCAGCGCCTACAGGGCATGGAGAGTCAGGCAGGCCACACTATTGGGCCTTTACAGAGGTGGCTGCGCCTGTTGCTGTTTCTCTGCTGTCCTCCATAGATCCTGGTCATGGTACCAACAACAGCTCTGCCCTGAAGGTACAGGTGCCACACTGTAGGAGAGGGCCAGTTCCGCCTAGCCAGCCTGACTGGCCACCCATTCAGGGCCTTTGAGATCACCAGACATTGAGGAATGCTGCCAGAGCAACTCCAGGCACCCCACTCAGCCTCCCATAAATACTCACCAAGTGAAAGGCTGTTTGGGTTTTTGAAATAAGGTCTCAAGTATCCTAGGCTAACCTTGAATCCTAATCCTCCTTCCTCTACCTCTCAAGTGCTAAGATTGCAGGCATGAGCCACTTTGTTTTTAATGCAGATTCTTCCCAAATACCCTAATTTATCAAGACTTTAATAAGGCCATCCCACAATCCTGACGTTAATAAGTCAACATTGTTTTGTTTAGTTTTTCTCCAGACAGGGTTTCTTTGTGTAGCCCTGGCCTTGAACTCAACAGAGATCCACCTGCTTCTGTCTCTGCCTCCCGAGTGCTGGGATTAAAGGCATGCACACTAGCCCATAAATCAACATCCTGAAGATTTTTTTAGTTATTTATTGTGCCTGTAGCATATGGTTGCCACACCACCCATTTGAAGATCAGAGGACAACTTGTAGGAGCTGTTGTCTTATCTTAGCGTACATATCCTGGAAATCAAACGGGCAGCAAGCATTGACCCACTGAGCCAGCTGCATAGCCTAGTGTCTGGGACTCTATCATCTGACAGCTGGTGAGATGGTCTGAATGACATCCCCCAACAGTCTGAATAATTGAACAGTTCCAGCTGGTGGAGCTGTTAGGAAAGGATTAGTTGTAGCCTTGTTGGAGAAGGTATGTATGTCACTGGGGCTGGGCTTGAAATTTCAAAAGCCTCCTGCTATCTCCAGTGTAAGCACTTTTACCCAATTAGCCATCTTCCTAGGTCTAAACCCATTATTTCTGCTAATTTCCTGTTATCAGTAATAGTCAATTCCTCTTCCTGTGGCATGTTTGGTGTTACTGTGAATACATAGGAGGACCCAAAACACATTTTCAAGGTTCATTTTTATTATTTTTCTTTATGTGTTTGCATGTGTGTGGGTATAAAAACAGGTACCTGTGATGGCCAGAGGCATTAGGTCTCCTGAAGCTGGAGTTAACAGGCCATTGTAAGCTGCCAGGCAGAGGTGATGGGAACTGACCCTCCACCGAAGCACTTAGTTCATCATGCCCTTCACTGCTCTTCAGCCTAAGACACTTCTGAAAACTTGACATTTAAAGTCTGAAATTGGCCAGGTGTTGGTGCTCGCCTTTAGTCCCAGCACACGGGAGGCAGAGGCAGGCTGATCTCTGTGAGTTTGAGACCAGCCTGGTCTACAAGAGCTAGTTCCAGGACAGCCTCCAAAGCTACAGAGAAACCCTGTGACAAAAAAAAAAAAAAAAACTAAATAGGGCTGGAGAGATGGCTCCGCAGTTAAGAGCACTGACTGTTCTTCCAGAGGTCCTGAGTTCAATTCCCAGGAACCACACTGACTCACAACCACCTTGGAGAGATCTGGTGCCCTCTGCTGGCATGCAGGCAGAAGACTATACATAATAAAATCTTAAAAAATAAAAAAAAAAGAAAACTAAATAAATAAAGCCTGAAATTGGCATAGATAAAAGTCCATGTAGCAAATTATTGTGGTGTTAAGATTGGGGCTGATGGCCAGGCGATGGTGGCACACGCCTTTAATCCCAGCACTCGGGAGGCAGAGGCAGGTGGATCTCTGTGAGTTCGAGACCACCCTGGTCTATAAGAGCTAGTTCCAGGACAGCCTCCAAAGCCACAGGGAAACCCTGTCTCAAAAGACCAAAAAAAAAAAAAACAAAAAACAAAAAGGGTTTGCCAAGACTCGACGCAGACTAGCAAGCACTGATCAAAATGGCTGTTTTCCTATGACCTAAGTGCTGACTAGGTCTCACCCTCACCTGCACTATTTAGGGATTGGTCTGACAGGTGCCCGAAGCAACTTGAACAGCAGTGGAGATGAGGGTCCAATATCAGGGCACAGTCATTCTGGACGATAAGCTATACACACTCAACATTCCCACACCCAAACCAGGGGAGGTCTGAGGCACCAGAGTCCTTGACACAGCTATGTTCATGTCAACAATGCAAGTTCACTCAGAGCTTTTGCTCCCCAGTCAGATCCCATGAGTGAGAACTAAATTTAACAATCTGATGTTATTAGCTAATTGGCATGAAAGGCAAGAAGGATCCTTACCAGACTCAAACCAACAAATGTTTTTTGTTGCCTGTACTCATAAAATCACGTGTGCCTTACAAGAGATCATCTTACCAAGCCTACTGGTAGTCCCCAGTAAGTCTCCTACTGATGTCCTTACAGCCTCATCTGAGGTTCCAATGGACTCCTACCTACTATTGTATGTGATTCTGTCATTACGTTTATCCTCTGGATCTGGGTAGATATCATCTCCAAACGGGATAGGATGACCTCAGGTTGGGTGAGGCTTTGGGGTCACCCATGTCTGATCCTTTAGTAAGCAACTCCTCACTCATGTTCTGTAAGTAGGCTCAATATACTCATCAGGTTCACCAGGTTGGAACTAAGACAAATTCAAGAGACTAGTTAAAAAATGGTTTTAAATAAACAATTCTGCAGAAAGGGGCACATCAGAAGGAAGAATAAGAAAAATGGCTGGTGTGGTGATTTGGCACAAAACTGGGCTTTTATTTTTAAAAATTTGTGTGCCAGGCGGTGGTGGTGCACACACCTTTAGTCCTAGCACTCGGGAGGCAGAGGCAGGTGGATCTCTGTGAGTTCGAGGCCAGCCTGGTCTTCAAAGAGTGTTCCAGGACAGTTAACAAAAACTACAGAGAAACCCTGTCTTGAAAAAAAAAAATTCTCTGTGTGTGATTAAAGTAGTGTGTGACATGTATGTTAAATGTGTGCCTTCACAGGCCTGCATGACTATGTTAGTGTACGTCACGTATATGTTGTATGTGCCCTGTGATGTCAGTTGCCCTTGGGCTAGAAAGGGAATGCTAAACTGCCTGGTACAGGTGCTGGGAATTAAACCCTGATCCTCTGGAAAGAGTTACATTCTCTTAACCACTGATCCATCTCTCCAGCTCTAAAATTGATTTTTCATCAGATGTATGTACTTTGTATATATGAGTATTATATACGATACATGCATAAAATATGCATGGATATCAGAAGAGGGTGTTGAATCCCCTAACACTGGAATTATGTATACATGTGAGTACTTGGACCAAATCTGGGTCCTCTGTAAGATCAACAAGTGTGCATAACATCTGAGCCATCTGCCGGGCGTTGGTGGCGCACGCCTTTAATCGCAGCACTCAGGAGGCAGAGGCAGGCGGATCTCTGAGTTCAAGGCCATCTTGGTCTCCAGAGCGAGTGCCAGGATAGGCTCCAAAGCCACACAGAGAAACCCTGTCTCGAAAAAACCAAAAACCAAAACAAAACAACTGAGCCATCTCTCCAGCTCCAACAAATCAATGGAGCTTTCTAAATCCTCCATTGAAAGAGGACAGATCACCGTTGAGTTGGAGGCCAGCCTGGCCTATATAGATTTCAGGACAGTAAGGGTTTTACCCCTGCCAGCTCAACCCCCAAAAGTTAGTTCTTCATTGGAAGCAATTCCTATCTTCTTCCTCAATGTGCTGGGTGGGACAAGCCTCCTTCACAAACTCCCCATCTCACTGATTAGGAGGCAAAGACTTATGTAAGGGAGCATTCTTTTTCAGGTCATGGGGGCTGAGTCATAAAGTAGGTTAGTTTCAAGATGACAAGCAGGCACCACCACCAGCTAGGGAACAGAGGGGCCTGGTGCCTCCTGCTTATCTGTTAAGTGATGAACCTTTAAGTTCACCATAGCCATTTATTTCTAGCAGAATCCTACTTTGTGTTGGAAATATTCTCAGGGTCACAAAGAAACAAGAGAACCACTCAAGCACAAATTTTGTATTATCGAGTTTTGAAAGATGGTTATTCATTTCTAACATGTACAAGAATGAAGTTGTAGATGTTCCCAGAAAAGGAATTCTCACAACAACCCCCAAATAAAAATGTAAATCTGAAAATAAACGGGTCCAGGCTGATGGCTCAATTGGTAAGAAGTACTTGCTGTCAGCCTCAAGACCAGAGTCTGAACCTGAAGATCCATATGGTTACACAGAACCAACTCTCACAACTTGTTTTCTGACTTACAAATGCTGTAGCATACACACATCCCACATACAAATATTAAAAACTTTTCACCCCAAAGAATAAAAATAAATGGCATTGTCATAAAAAAAACCAAAATGCAGTCCAATGGGTTATATATATATATAATATATATATATATATATATATATATATAATTTAACTTTATGTGCATTGGTGTGAAGATGTCAGATCCCCTGGAATTCGAGTTACAGTGAGCTGCCATGTGATTGCTGGGAAATGACCCTGGGTCCTCTGAAGAGCAGACAGTGCTCTTAACTGGCTGAGCCATCTCTCCAGCCCTTAATAGGTATTTTCTATACATTTTACTAGCAATGGATTTGTGTTCAGGAATGTACTGCTTTAAATACCAGACAGCCCAGGTGGGAAAAAAAAAAAAAAACATAAACAAGAACTTCCGGAATAGTAATTTGTTTTGTTTAAACCGGCGGTGGTGCACGCCTTTAATCCCAGCACTGGGGAGGCAGGCGGATCTCTGTGAGTTTGAGGTCAGTCTGGTCTACAGAGTGAGTTCCAGGATAGTCAGGGATCTTACACAAAGAAACCCTGTATCAAAATATATATATTTGTTTTGTACGTTAGACTTGGTCTCATGTAGCCCAAGTTGGCCTTCAACTAGATGAGCTAAGAATTGAACTGGTCTCCCTCCATTTCCAAGAACAGGGATTAGAGGTTTGTGCTAACACATGGGATTTGGAAACCCTTTGCAAACTGGATATCCAAAAAAGCTTATAAAAACATAAAAGAATGTCCCCAGCCTTACTGGTGGCACATGCCTTTAATTCCAGCATTCAGGAAGCAGTGGCCTGAGGATGTGAGTTTGAGGCCATCAATGGGGATACGAGAGTCTTTCCCAAAAAATAGCCCCAATAGCAAACCAAATTAAAAAGAAAATAAAAAACAGCACAGAAGTGCAAATGAGGTACATGTACAAGAAGAAGGGGACTATAATTTTTCCCATAACTTAACAGGAGCTGACAGATGACCCAGAGCCCAGGCCATCAGGTTAGCCGGGCTGGGAACTTCCAGATGCGGAGGACTGATTCAGAGGGCCGTCCAGTTCCTCGTCAGGTTTATTTTCTAGTGTGAATTATTACCTAGGGGAGAGAGGTATCTGCGAAAAGAGTGATGGGAACAGGTGAGAGAATCTTCTATGACCTTGCCCACAGAAGGCGCCATCGGAAGCGCAGAGGGAACTGAACGACGCCAGTGGGGACGCTGCAGCTTCCGGCAACCCAGGAGAGGAAGAGGCGGGGCGTGAGAAGCGCCCGGGAGACTAACGAATAGTGTAGCCAACGGGAAAGCACGTGCTCAGGAGCCAATGGGCGCAGGCCCCGCCCCCTGGGCCCCGGAGGCTCTGAGTGGAGTGCTGAGGAGCGGCGCTGCTATGGCGGGCGGGGCCCGCGAGGTGCTCACGCTGCAGTTGGGACATTTCTCGGGTTTCGTCGGGGCGCACTGGTGGAACCAGCAGGTCAGGCCCCTAGTGGCAGCCCGGCGCTCCCTGGGGAAGGTACGTGGCCCTGCCCCGCCTTTCCCCTCCGCTCAGTCCTCTGCACCCTGCAGGATGCTGCGCTGGGACGGACGACCGAGGGCGAAGAG
Source organism: Cricetulus griseus (assembly GCF_003668045.3). Classification (NCBI taxonomy): domain Eukaryota; kingdom Metazoa; phylum Chordata; class Mammalia; order Rodentia; family Cricetidae; genus Cricetulus; species Cricetulus griseus. Next base: position 65,646,765 of record NW_023276806.1, read on the forward strand.
TCGCCGGGGGAACTGTGCCCCGACGTCTTGTTCAGAACCGGCCGAACGCTGCATGGCCAGGAAACCTATACGCCGCGACTCATCCTCATGGATCTGAAAGGTGAGGTGGTGGCGGAGCTCAGCCAAGTTTTCCCCTTCTGCGTGTAAGGCCCGATAATTAGTTCACTTCAGACCCACCCTGCAGACGAACCCCCGAGGACGCAGGAAGGTCAGGGTATTCAGTCAACTCAAGAGCTGGCTGTGGAATGGGCAGCATACTGTTAAGCTGCTGCACTCAACACAGAATCACAGCTGTTGACAGATAAGAGTTCAGATTTCCCATCCCATCCAACGTATGACCAAGTATGCTTCTAAAAACCGAGAGCACTCTGGCACGCCTTTAAACCCAGCAGAGACAGGTAGATCTCTGCATTCAGGACCAACCTGGTCTACACAGTTGTAAACCATTGAGGGATACATAGGAGACCTCTCAAAAGCAAAACAAAGTTTTGCCCAGTGCCAGAGAAACTGCCACAACACAATGATCAGATTAGTCTGAGGGAGGGAGATTATACTCTAGGGCTTTGACCTTGTCTTTCATTTCTGTGCAGGCAGTCTGAATTCACTAAAGGAAGAAGGTGGCCTCTACAAGGACCGACATCCAGACACTACAGTAGCATGGTCGTGTATCTGATGTGTGAAAGGGGGTGAAGGTCCAGTGTGTGTGCACAGAAGGCTGGAGAGATGAGAGGGATACTCTCTTTGCTTATTCTCTACTCTTTTTCAGGCAAGGGAAGCTCACCACACACAGAGAAGAAGCTTACCCAAAGAACCCTAACCTCCAGGACCTTCTGAGTGCAGAGGTGATGGGCTCTGCCCCAAACCTTCAAACAAGCAAAGTAGCTTCGTGGAGCAAAAAATTGGGGTGGTAGTCCCTGTAAATGCCTTAGAAATAGGCCTTTTTTCAAAAAAAAAAAAAAAAGCACCATTGGCTCTAAACTGGCAGGAAGGAACCTTTCCAGAGTTCCTAATGCCCCCATTTGGCAGCTCACAACAGCCGGTAACCAGTTCCTGGGTATATAATGCCCTTTTCTAGCTTTGGGCAACTCATGAATGTGGTTCACATAAACTCACATGGGCATGCACATACATATACACATGTAGAGATGAACCCATGGCAGAGAACTAACTAGAACTAAATGTCAGTTTTCTCACCCCTCCCAGGGAGTGCTGAGTACTGATGGTGTCTGGAGGGCCAAACCTATCGAAAATGGCAAAGGTGAGGTAGCCCTTGATACTGGAGACTGAACAGAGCAGGGATTTGGGGGATGGTACAACTCATCTGTTCTTTTTTCAGGTGCCCACCAATCATCTCCAGTACAAATCCAAAACCATTTATCCCCACAGAGAACATCATCAGAGTCTGGTCAGACTTCCTCAGAGTGCACCTCCACCCTCGGAGCATCTGTGTGATTCAGAAGTACAACCATGATGGGTATGGGGACTCCAGAGGCTGTGAGATAAAGCTTAGGTTCCCCCCAACACACTGGATAAGGCTGAACTGCATCTCACCTGCCCTCCTCCAAAACAGCAGACTGGGAAGTTGAAGACAGGGTTGAGTCTTATCATGGTGCTTTTTGATAGTGAAACGGGTCGGCTCGAAGCTTTTGGCCAAGGGGAGAGTGTCCTTAAGGAGCCCAGGTACCTGGAGGAGCTGGAGGACAGACTGCATTTCTATGTGGAAGAGTGTGACTATTTGCAGGTAGCTGTGTGACAAGGTGGATGCTGGGGTAGCAGCTCTCCTCATCCTATAGTCGTCTGTTGGCTTTCATCTCTCCAGGGCTTCCAGATCCTGTGTGACCTACATGATGGCTTCTCTGGTGTAGGTGCTAAAACTGCAGAATTACTACAAGATGAGTATTCAGGCCGGGGAGTAATAACATGGGGTTTGCTCCCTGGTCCCTGCAATCTTGGGGTGAGTAGAAAATAAGAAAAGCAGCAGAGTTGGTGGGAAGGAAAGGATCCCACTGAGGAAGCTGTGTAGAGTAAGCCTTTCTCATTTCTTTTACCAGGAGCCCCAGAAAAATATCTATCGTCTCCTAAACACAGCATTTGGTCTGGTGCACCTGACTGGGTACAGCTCTTTGGTCTGTCCCTTATCTCTGGGAGGCAACCTGGGCCTTCGACCCAAGCCACCTGTCAACTTCCCTAACCTACATTATGATGTAAGGCTTAAAGCTCACTCTATATCAGCCTCTATTTACTGTGGGTCACTCTGTTTGTCCCCCCCCCACCCTTTGTCATGTGTATATGTGTGGCTAGGGATTGAACCTAGGACACAGCACATACTTGGGAAGCACTTTTAACACCAAATTGGGTCCCCAGCTTGAACTTGACCTCTTAGCACTTCCTATTTGTCCATCCTCAGGACAAAGACCCTTACTTCATTCCCTGAACCTCTGCCCTTAATGTTGTGCCTCACACGTTTTTTCCTCACCCGAAAGACCCAGCATTCCCCTCCCCCCCCTGTCCCACTTGACAGGCCACTCTGCCATTCCACTGTAGCGCCATCCTGGCTACAGCCCTGGACACGGTAACTGCTCCCTATCGCCTGTGTTCCTCCATGGTTCCCATGGCTCATTTGGCTGATCTGCTAAGTTTCTCTGGGAAAAAGGTAAGAAGCTTTAGAGGACCAGGCAGTGGTGGTAGCTCCAGCACTCGGGAGGCAGAGGCAGGCGGGTGACTGAGTTTGAAGCCAGCCTGGTCCACAGAGCTAGTTCCAGGACAACCAGGACTATACAGAGAAAACCTTTCTTGAAAAACAAACAAAAACAGGAAGCTTTAGAGGGCCAGACTTGAGGAAAGGCTCTGTAACACCTCGTACCTCCTGGTCTCTAGGTGGTGACAGCAGAAGCAATCATCCCCTTCCCACTGGTTCCAGGCCAGTCCCTTCCTGATACCCTGGTGCAGCTTGAAGGAGACACTCCATGGACCCCACTGTCTGCTTGTGGGGATTCTGCTGGAAGTCAATGCTTTGCCCAGTCAGTGGTGCTGAGGGGTATAGACAGAGCAAGCCATACCAGGTAAAGCCTGGGTTCTTTAGAGGCCCTTGTAGGACTTTCTCATAACTTTGTCTCCCTAATGCCTAGGTGTTCTAGTGGTATGCTTTCTTCCTACCTTCACTACCTAAAATTAAAGCTCTGGACTGACTCAGTTGATGGTTCAAGATTGTAAGAATTCTTAGCTACCATTCATGCAGCCAAAGAGTAAATGTGGGTTTGGCTGTGTTCTGTCAGTAACCTCAACCCAGGGACACCCTTGCCTTCTGGTCTCCATACATGCGCCTCTGGAGAAGAAGTCTTGGCCCAGTACTTACAACATCAGCATCCTAGAGTCTTAAGGTCAGTATAGCACTTGCCTTTTCCTCGGGCTGCCTGCCAGCAGCCTTTGCCTCCCTGCTCTGAGTCACCATCCTCTCTCTGCCTGCAGTTCTTCACATCTGTTGCGGACGCCCTGCAGAGTGGCTCCTCCTTACCCACACCTCTTCTCAAGCTGCAGTTACAAGGGAATGGCCCTGGACTGTCCCCCAAAGTGTGCAGGTAGGACATGAAGAAAACTAACACGTCAACTACATAGGAGCAGTTTTACTCTTTCTCTTCTTGAATTAAAAGTGCTAAAGAAAAAATGTTCACAGTTGAGCATTCCTCTACTCGACTATAAGCTCCTGGGGTACTGACACACCAGGGACACAAACACTTTACTGCTGTACTTTACAGTCATTCTACCAAGTCCCAGATGTGCTTATCAGTACAAGAGTCCCGGAGCAGACTCCAGTCCACTCCCTTTTCTGTCCCTCTGCAGCAGTGCAAAGCATCCCCGTGTTTGGGGCCTTGCGTTCATCTTCATCCTTGCACCAGACCCTGGGAGACTTGGCTGAAGAGCTCAACAGACTTGACCTGCGGCGCTGGGCTAGCTTCATGGATGCTGGAGTGGAGCAGGATGACATGGAGGAGCTGCTGCAGGACTTATACAACCTGGCCCAGTGTTACCAGGAGGGTGTCAGCCTTTCAAACTGATGTTCCAGGGAAGGGTATTGGGGAGATAATTTATAATAAAAAGCTGCCGTGTACAGGAGCCCAGTGTGTTTGGACCTGCTACTTGACATAGGCATTTGGACATTTAAAAACACTGAGATCACCAAAGAGCCAAATCCCATTCTCCTTCAATGCTATTTACAGATTGGGTTTGTAAGGTCTTCACTGAGGTCCCTGAGAAAGATACAGGCTGCACAGCCATCTCCAGACTGACCCTGTCCTTAGCTCTACAGAAGGAACTCAAGGTCTCCATAAGTGAAGTTCAACCACCCTCGTACAGATGGCTGTTGGGCTGGCCCTGGCAGATTAAACCGCTCCTTCCCAGGGTCTCACTCATCCAGCTCTTCTTCAGACAGCAAGTCCCCATGGTCAGAGAGCTGGTCTGTATTACTGGTGCTGGTGGCATCATCCTCATCCTCAGAGCTGGCCTCACAGGCTGTGTGGAAGAGTTGCATGAGCTCTCGGAAACGGTGGGAAACCTAGTGAAGGAAAAGGGTTGTGCTCATAGTTCTAGTCTACCTAGGATGCACTGAGTTCCCACTCACTGCACACAGTGACACCAAAGGTGGCGTCTTCTGTATAGACAGGAAAATGCCACAGAAAGACCAGTGTTCTGAGTAACAAAACTAGAACCTTTTTTTTTTTTTCTTTTGCCATACTTGGTGATGCATACCTTTAATTCTAGAAATTTGGAGGCAGAGACAAGATGGATCCCTGAGTTCAAGGACAGCTAGGGACACAGTGCAAATCCTGACCTCCCCACAAAAGAAAGAGTAAAAAGAAAAGAACTACCACCCTGACAGGTCAAGCCTTTTTTCGGGCCAACCTCTATAATAACCATCTACTGCCATGAAAGTTCTTATGAGCCAGGAGGTGGTAGTACACGCCTTTTAATCCCAACATTTGGGAGCAGGGACAGGTGGGCCTCTAGTTCAAAGCCAGCCTTGTCTACAGAGTGAGTTCCAGGACAGCTAGAGCTGTTGTTACACAGAGAAGCCTTGTCTCAAAAAAGAAAGAAAAGTTAGTTTTTATGACTGTAAATGCCAATGGTCCCATCCTCTTGCCTTAGTTCTCCATCATCATATTTCCCTTCCCACCTTACCTCAAGAGGGGTCTTATTTCCCAGCTGCTGAGAGATAATGCTGAAGGTGTGAGGCTGTGCCCCCTGCTCCTGGCACATGGTGAGAATCACTCGGTCCGCTTCCCTGTAATCCAGGCAGCATGGTTAGCCCCGAGGACATGTTTGGATCTGTGTTACACTCTGCAAACACAGTTCATCTTTACCTACCTTGTCCATAGTACCACCTTCTCCCCAGTGGAGCTGACCTTGCTATTGTTAGCACAGACTGTAGCTTCTGAGACCTTTGGCAGAGCCCCCTCTGGCCCCTTGCCTTGTGTTCCTCTATCTTCAGGCACGACCCCCCTGACAGCTTGGGGAGTAATCTCTGAGGAATCAACTCCTGATGAAGATCCACAGATAGGGGTCATCATATGGATTGTCTTTGCCTCCTCCACTCTGCTCTCAAGTAGCCAGCTCTGAGTACCTGCTTTCCCACATATGTGTCTTTTTCCTGTGTCGCTGGTCCTTGAGGAAACAGGACTCGGGAGAGAAGCAGGGATCTCCACAAAGCCTGGAAGTTTCTCAGTTTCTGACACATCTGGGAGTGGCACAGTAGTCTCTGAATTAGCAGCAGCCTTTAGGTCCTCCCCCTTTTCAGGAAGTATGGTGGATGTACCAAGGCAGGAGACAATTTCAGGTCCAACCTGGTTTCTCCTGACAGAGGAGAATACAACTCCAGTCTGAGGAGGAAGTCGAGGGGTCTCTGGTGAGCAGAGTGTCGGGCCCTCCAAGGGCTGTTCCACGACAGTCACTTCTGCAGAGCACGGCAAAGCACTCCCTACTGTTGACCCTGGTTAGGAGGAATATGGGGATCAGGGTATACACAGACAACCATAAGTCACTGGTGAGCTGGTGGAAAGACTGGGGGAGCCACTCAGCAAAGAAGGGCATGGTTGATATGCTAGAATGTTAGTAGAGAGGGTTCACACCTAGGAGAGGATTTCAGGAATCTGTATGTATGTATGTATGTATGTATGAATGAATGAATGCTCAATCTGCATGTACACCTTTATGCCAGAAGAGGGTAGTAGATCCCACCATATGGTTGCTAAGAATTGAACACAGAACCTCTAGAGGAGGCCACCTCCCCAGCCTCTGTTTTATTGTTATTTTTGAGTTACAGTCTAGCCCTGGCTGGCCTGGATCTCACTCTGCAGAACAAGCTGACCTGAAACTCAAAAGATATACCTGCCCCTGCCTCCTGAGTGCTGAGATTAAAGGTGTGTGCCACCACTGCCTGGCTCTGTACCAGTGTTTTAACTTTGTGAGAGAAGTGAATGGGAAAAGGTCTGTCATGCCCATCCCTGGAAAAGTTTTTTAGCCATGCTCATGCAGTGTAAGAAAATGCGGTTCAGAAAGAAACAGGGGAAGCTTGGTAGTCAGGTTACTCACCTGGAATGGGTATCTCTCCCTTTCTGGTGGTCCTGCCGCTTCTACTCTGGGTGGCCGCAATGTTCTCCTGCTCCTCCAGGGGCTCCTCTTCCAATACGTCCTTGTCTTGTCCCACTTCCTTATTTCCAGTCATCGAACTAGCCTCTTGGAGGGGGCTATTGCCCACCAACTCAAGGGACTCCTTGCTCTTGTAAGATTTGCTGTCACAGACCTGCAAGGGTTGAAAGTGGAAAACTAAACTCAAAGGCTTCACTTCTAATAATTTAGAAACAAAGGAACCAGACCCTCACTCAGCCCCTGCTTTAGCAGCCATGACAAGCTACAGAAAAGACACGTAGGCCTGTAACACAAGGAAACTCCCAATCCCTGGCATCCCAGGGCCTAGGGCCAAAACTGAACTCCAGACTCCCCAGCTCCCAGCCTCCTAGGTACTTGGTTCCTGGGAACTGTTTGGCCACAAAAGAAACTCCAGGGGAGACCAAAACCTCCCCTATAGTCTCCAGGATACAGTTCTAAAAACTATTGCTATCTATGTACAACAGGCCATCTGCAAGTAACAAGACAAAGCCATAGAAACCACAGAATGTTCCCTCTCAGCACTGACTAATGAGAATACCTGGTACACAGGTATTTCATGCCAAAATAGGACTTTGAAAAATTTTCCTGATAGTTCCAAAATGTCAACTAATCAGAAACCAACCAGTACCTACGGATGCAATCCTGTAACTTTTGTCTTTAAAACCTAGCAGTAGACAGGGAACTTCACCCCTTCTGGAGGCTGCTGTGTCAGTTTGCTAGATGGGGTCCCTCCCAAGGTAATATAGACAATTTAATAAACCTCGTGCATTTGCATCGGTGGTCTGTCTCCCTGGTCTCTTTGGGGGTCCTTGTGACTCGGGCACAACAGGTGGCTCTCTAGGTTAAAAATGTCCTGACCTTACCATGTCTCAGACCCTCAAAGGTAAGACCTGTGCTGCTACTCAGCAACACAGCCAACATGCTTCCAGGCACCTACGACCCCTCCATTTCTAACAAGGACTTCAAGGCACCTAGGACCCCCTCCCCCCATTTCTAACAAGGGCAGCATTTGTGTTGCCAACCAACTCACTCTGAAGAACAAGTTTTTTGTTTGTTTGTTTGGTTGGTTTGGTTTTTCGAGACAAGGTTTCTCTGTGTAGTTTTGGAACCTGTCCTGGCACTCGCTCTGAAGACCAGGCTGGCCTCGAACTCACAGAGATCCGCCTGCCTCTGCCTCTGCCTCCCGAGTGCTGTGATGAAAGGCGTGCGCCACCAACGCCAGGCCAAGTGATCACTTTCTAAGTTCAAAAGTGCATAAATCTGTAGTAGCAAAACAGCATTTAGCCAGGCATGCTGGCACACACCTTTAGAGGCAGAGGGAAGATTTCCTTGAGTTTGAGGCCAGCCTCTTCTACATAGTGAGTTTCAAGACAGCCCAGGCTATGTAGAGAGATCCAATCTCAAAAACAACAACAAAACAAACAAACAAAATCCCACACAAATAACAACACACCTGACCAGCATCTGCACAGAATGGCCTAGGCAATCCCAGCAAACCAGGCCCCTTCCTCACCTTGCTGCTGCAGTGACAATTTCTCCTCTTGCTTTTCTTCAGCTTAGAATCGGGACCTCCGTCGTGGCACGAACAGGAGCAGTCTTTGGCCACTTCAGGCCATTCCGTCTCCTACAAGACACCCCAGCTTCATTAGCTGCCAAGTGTTTTTAGAACCAAGACACAGAGCTGAGTTGAGAGGCCTGAGTTATAAAGATGCCCCTCCCATCTCATCACCCTGGGGGGGGGTCATTGACCCAATCTTGACCTCAGCTGGTAATGAATCCTGAAAGACTCCACAATGATCCAAAGAAAGCAGCATCCCAGCAGCCCACAGGCCTGGGACACACTTAAGTCAAACAGATTTTTGAGGAAATGTATGGAGAGCTCCAAAGTGAGATCCAGTTAACTGACTTTCTGTCTCCCTGTGTGCTCTCTAAATGGCTTTGTATAATGACTTCACTCAATAAAGCCAAACACTTTATTCCCAGCACTCCTTCCATGGGCAAAATTGAAACATTAAAATCCAAAGGTAAGAAAAAGGGCAGCTCTGAGCTAGGGAGAAAAGGATAAATTACTGTTTTCTTTTGTTCTGTTCCCTTTCTTGAGACAGGTTTTCACCATGTAGCATAGACCAGCTTTGCCCTTGCAGTAATGTCCCTGCCTCAGCCTCTAAGTGTTGGAATTGTAAGTTAAGTGGCAACGTGCCTGGCTATGATTCCTTCTAATGAAGTCTCTGGGGTTCTCCACAGCAGCCTCACCTCAATTTGCTCCCATGGGCCTCTCCAATCCTAAAAACCCTATGAGCTATCCTATATATACCATAAATATATGCAAAGTTTAATCCAAGGCATGATTTTCCAAAAGCACGTATACCTTATCGTGATTCTGGACCCCAATCTCTTTTCTCCTCTTGCTCTTTGAGGCTGTGGACACCTTGGCAGGCTCCTCTTCCTCTTCCACATCAGGGAGGATCACTTCTTCAAAGCCGTCAAACTAAAAGGAATTGGTGGCACTAAGCAGCCTGGGCCTACCCTTCCCGCAGGCAGCCTTCCCCTTGGCAACCTCAGGGCCTGTACCTCATACTCTTTCTCTTCAGTCCAATTGATCTCTTCAAAGTCACCCAGCCGGCTAGCTGCTGGGCGCAGATGATCAAAAAAGATGGAGAACTCATCCTGTAGGTGGTCGTGGCCTTTGAGGAGCTGCCACATCTGTGTCTTGAGCTGAGGAGAATTGTGAAGACTAAGAAGACATCTGGAGTATCTTTCTAGACCACACTCAAACCAGTCCCATATGTAGCCCACAGTCTGCCTTCTACATGGAGCCTGGCTTTTTTTTTTTTTTTTTTAAATGTACCTTGTTTTAAGATTACATGGGTTTTTTTTTTGTTTGTTTATTTGGTGTGTTTGCATGTGTACGTGTGTCTGTCTGTGCCTGTCTGTGGATGTGTACATGCCACAGCACACCTGTGGGTGTCAAAGGATAAGTTCTAGGAATCAGTTCTTTCCTTTTACCATGTGGATCCAGGGATCAAACTCAGGTCTTAAGGCTTGGCAGTAAGTGCACACAGGCCTATGAAAGTTAGAGTCAATTATCATTTTAGTCCCAGGGATTGAATTTAGGTCCCCAGGTGTTGTGTGATATTTTGATTGCATTCTGAGGCTCCAAGACTGACAATAAAGTTGTTTTTGAATCACAGCTACTAGCTGACCAAAATTAACCACAGAGGTTTTGGAGGACTGAGGACAGATAGACAGGAAGTAGCAGGTCAGGGCTTAGAGAAGGTCTCAGCCTTTTTGGATGGAGGAAAGAGAGAAATAGGTCACTGGACACATCTCTGCCACTGGTCTAGTCATTCAGGTTCTTATTCTGATATCTGACTCCCAAGATTTTTTTTTTTAAAGATCTTATTTATTTATTATGTATACAGTGTTCCGCCTACATGTATCCCTGCAGGCCAGAGGAAGGCACCAGATCTCATTTCAGATGGTTGTAAGCCACTATGTGGTTGCTGGGAATTGAACTCAGAACCTCTGGAAAACATTAGGAAGAAAGAAAAATGACAATAAAAAGGAATCATCGGTACTGGAGAGATGGCTCAGTGGTTAAGAGCACTGGCTGCTCTTCCAAAGAACCTGGGATCAATTCCCAGCACACACATAGCAGTTCACAAATGTCTGTAACTCCAGTTCTAGGGGATCTAACACCATCATACAGATGAACATACATACAGGCAAAACCCCAATGCATACATTAAATAAATCTGAAGGAAGCAGGATGGGGGGGGGTGTGGATAGCTCAGCAGATAATAGCACCTGCTGCTATTAGGTTCCCAGCACCACATGGTAGTTCACAACCGTCTGTAATTCAACTTCCTGTAATTCAACTTCCAAGGAATCCAATATCCTCTTCTAACTTCGGCAGGCACCAGGCCTGCATCTGGTACACATGCATACATACACATAAAACACTCACACACATAGATAAACCTAAGGGGAAAAAAACAAATAAATAGGAAACAGGACAGAGTACCTCTGAGATGTCCTGAGGAAGGCAGTCCGCACAGCCTTGTAGCACCTTGATAATCTTCTGGTGGTGTGTGGGGTTCTCTGCAAAGCATATCTCCAGCTGCCGAAGGAATTTGCGACTCTTCTCAAAAGCCTGCTGTTCCTCAAACTACCAGAAGAGAAGGAAGATGCGAAAGGAGTCAGTTCACAGATGGATCAGAACCACAAATCTCTGAGAAGAACAACAATGGACCAGAGGTGCTTGTTAAGACAGGATTCTATTTAAACTCCAGCACCCCATTGTAGGACCCTGGGAATCTCCAAATGAAGATGTGAATGAGTGACACAGTAGATATGTATCTCTGTCATACTAGCAGGAGACTGAGACATGACATTCCAAGTTGAAGTTCAGCCTGAGGTATGCAAGGAGTATTGTCTCAAGCAAACAGATAAAAGAGATAGCTACATACCACGTTGTTTCTTGTTTTATTTTATGGATTATGCAATCAGATACTCAAACTCAAGTGGAACTTCACAGTTACACATTATTTTTGCATACACATTCATTTCATCCTCACAATAATGTCAGAAGGTGGACGGACATTTTACTCACAATCAACCCACCAGCCAATGAAGACTAATCCATCAGAATACTGTGATTATTCCCGTAAGTCCTAGTTCTACCAATTGGAACAAGAAGTCTAAGACTACTGCTTCCGTTCTCTCTCTCTTCCTCCTTCTCTCCCTCCCTCCTTCCCCCAACTCTCTCTCCCGCTTGAACTCCCTGTCTCTTCTTGCCTCTGCTTTCCCAGGAGAGAAAGTAGGAGTTACCTTGCCCAACTTGCCATTCCTCCCATTTGAAATCTTAGTTTTTATTTTACTTCAACTTTCTATTTTTATTATTGTCACTCGGGGATTCATTATGTACCCCAGGATTTTGAAAAAGTATGAATTCTAGGCTGGCCATGAACCACCAGCAATCCTTCTGCCTCAGCTTCCTGAGTGCTGTCTTTTTACTCTAGTGTTCTGTGAAGTACATACATAGAGAATCTGTCTTTTCCTGACACTCAACAAATATTTAGTAAAACAAAGAGCTGGGATAGAGGGACACACACCTTTAATCCCAGCACTTGAGAGGCAGAGGCAGATGGATCTCTGTGAGTTCAAGGCCAGCCTGGTCTACATACTGAGTTCCAGGTCAGCTAAGGCTGCACAGAAAGACACTGACTCAAAAACAGAGGGAAAAAAAAATTAAAACGGTACTTTTCACCAGTAAAAAGGGAGGGTAGAATGTGACTTCCAGAGGTTTCTACTGGTACTACTGAAAAAACCTTGTAAACAAATGGGAGATAAAACTGAGAAGAGAAAGGCCTAACTGAAATGGAGTGAGGGCGACCTGAAAAAACATCAAAAGACTAAGACAGTCTTGCTTGACTATATTCAAGTCCCATCTGCCTCTGCCCCAGAGTCTGCTGAGCCTTCTTGGTCTGTCTACTTACTAGTCCACAGGACAAGGCCTGCTCAGGGAGCAGGAAGGCAGCAAAGTCCTTCAGGAGCTGAGGCCAGTCTTGGAGTAGGGTTTGCAAGCTTTTGTAGAGATCAACAGCAGTATGCCTCTGGGTACTTGACTCAAATTCATAGATGACCTGAAGAAAATCTTCATACTTGCCAGGGACATGTTGGAGAGCTTCTCGTACCTACATACAAGACTTCCAATAGTCAATATTCATTTTCTTTGGGCCTCTAAAACAAGCAAGGTTCCAGAAGAAGGAGTCATGTTCACAGTGCTAAGATTATCCTTCAGAGGCCCTCACCTGACCTGGGGTTAACAAAGGACACAGAACAGAACAAGCAGCAAAGCAGACTCCCTTTTCTCTGAGGGGCAATCTGACAACTTTTATTGTTTTGAGCCTGGAGCCACAATACTAGGGATTACTAAGCTTGCATTCCAGACTTGAGCCCCAAACTTAACCAGATAAGAAGAGTTTTGTATATGGATTCTAATTATTGTCATACCAAGGTACACAATACCTCAATTTAGAATGTTAATAATGCAGTAGCAGATAACAGTAGTAGTAGCAGGCCAATCACTCCAAGTACCTCACTTTACTGGGTTATTAACTGAGAAGGAAGCTACACAGGGTACCAAGAGACCAAAGTACATTCCCCTGAGGCCAGTTCTCTAGGCTGAATACAACTGCCATCCTTTTCACTAAAGGCTCATAAAAGGTCCTGTTATCAGCCCAATCTATAATGTCACAACTTGGCACTGGGGATAGCAGTAACACCGTTCTCCTGATCCCTGGATGAATGAGAGACAGGATGAACATGGGGGCACAGACAGCCATCCCAAATATGACTGAACTCTGGGTCTACTTGTTAGTCTCTCAGAGAATTCTGTGGCAATTACCAGGAAATAAGGCAGACCCAGCTATGGAGTACATAGCTGGGTCAGCCTCGTCCATGCTAGACAAGCACTTTACTGCTGAGCTATCTCCTTAGTCAGACATTTCCATATTAAAACACATTCCTCCAGAGCAGCAGAAGTGACATACACATAGACAGGCAGTAATAGAAGCTGTGTTGCCTACCCTGGTGAGGTAAGCCTGTGCAAATGCCAGGTCCTTCTGTTCCCTAAGTGGGTCCCGATCCAGAATGTCCTCATCATAGAGCAACAACAACTTGGAGGTGTCCTTGCTGGCCCGAGCCCGACTTCCTCGTTTGTTTCGAGCTCGATGATTGCTTCGGCCTCTGCCAGCAGCTTTGATGGTTTCTCCTGGGAGTACACATGAAAAAGATTCTTTCTCAACGTTTGTAACTATACAGTCCACCACAAGTAGCACACATCCAATCCAGTTAATATCTCAGAACACCTAGGGAAAGCAGTAGCTAGGAAAGTGGTAGACAAAACAATGCAGCCTCCACTGCATATGCATACCCACTGGGCAGCAAGAAATTCAAGCCACTGGGAGACAAGAAGACACTGAACACCTGCAGCTTGAAAAAAAAGGCCAGTGCTAACTTTGAGTGTCCACACTTACATTAGCACAGGAAAAGAACATTGCCTGAGCTAAACAGTAAGACCCTGATCAAAAGACAGACAAGCTAGTCGGGCCTTGGTGGCACACGCCTTTAATCCCAGCACTCGGGAGGCAGAGGTGGGCGGATCTCTGTGAGTTCGAGGCCAGCTTGGTCTCCAGAGCGAGTGCCAGGATATGCTCCAAAGTTACACAGAGAAACCCTGTCTCCAAAACCAAAAAAAAAAAAAAAAAAGACAAGTTGAAGTAGTAAACATGATCGCCCAACAGCTCATAGCCTCAAGCACACAAGAGGCAAGAACCACAAATAAAACACAGGAACTTCCTGTAAATGAACTGTTGATGAGACTCTGACTTGTGTCTTTTGTTTTTCAAAGGCACTGCCCTAGTCTGTTTGGGGCAAGAAAGCTGCTGCAGGAGAAAGAAAGACTCCTCCCTGGAGGTTCGGGCTACTCTGTGAGCTGCACACTGTGCACTCAGTCCTCTGGAGAATGCAGCTAAGGGGAACCTGTCCTCCGAGGGGTCAGCTACACTCACCTGCTGGGGTTACGCTGGTCTCCACTTGTGGAGCAGTCTTGGGTGAGGCCAAGGTAGAAGGCTGCTTCTCAGCAGCATCTCCAACTGCTTCATCATTCACGTCACCCTCTTTCTGCAAGGCTTCCATCCCTTCTGCCTCCTCTTCCTCTTCTTCTTCTGGCTCAGAGTTCTCCTCCTGGGAGTTCTCTTCCTCAGACTCACCCTCCTGACTCATGCTCCTTTCAGATGCCAGCCAAGTCAGTTTCTCCATTGTTTCCTAAAAGCACCCCAAAGAATGTTTCTAAGGGCTCCTAGCAGCTCACAGAAGGCCCAAGTACAGGAGCAATGTCAGGAGGATCTAAGGTGAAGCAGGGCCACCACTCTGAATTGGTGAAGCCTGAGGGTACTGAGGACAGGCCCGGGCAGACATGCCTATGGAAGGCTGCCCCACTTCCTGAAGACGGCTTTCCTCTGCCATGACACACAGGCAGGAACTTTTTAAACTTGTTCTCTTTCTTCTTAATATTTTTTGGGAGGTGGGGGAGCGGGGTGGTATCACAGTTAGTTGCGTCTTTACTACTGGATTGGGGATTGAAACAAGGCCTTGCAAAATTACACGCCTATTACTCTATTATTAAGGGTATTTTAAATTTTATTTTCTTTTGTGAGATGGGGTTTCTTTGTGTAGCACTGAACGTCCTAGAAATGGCTCTGTAGATCAGACTGGCCTGAAATTCGAAGATATCCACCTATTTCTGCCTCCCAAGTGCTGGGATTAAAGGCAGAACAGAAATGATCTAATATTTTTTTGCTCATTACATTATATCATAAGTGTTTTGTCTGTAGGTAGATTTGTGTACTACATGCCTACAAAGGTCTGAAGAGGGCACCAGAAAGTATGGAACTGGAGCTTCTGTGGATTATGCACAGCATGTGGGTGCTGGGACTCAAACCTAGGCCCTCTAAGGAGCACCAAGTATTCTCTTGTTACAATTATTTGTTTTGTGGTTTATTTTGTTTTGGGGTTTTCTTTTTTTGTTTTATTTTGTTTGTGAGAAGGAGTTTCTCTTGTGTACAACTGGCTGTACTGTAACTCACTCTGTAGACCAGGCTGGCCTTGAACACCCAAGTGCTAAGATTAAAGACTTCTCCTACCACTGCCAGGCACAAAAACTGTTAACAGTGGAGCCATCTACCCCCCTTCACAGGTTAATATTTTTAAGCCTATTTATCCCTGTGGGCATTCACTGGAATACATACACACTGAGGCACCCATGGGAGGGACCAGAGGATAAACTATAGCAATCAGTTCTCTCCTTATACTATGTGATAATGGTATGCACACAGGCCATTAAGGATGGCAAACAGTATCATTTTACCTGTAGCCTCCTTGTTTGTTTGGCATTTAAAGTTTGCTCAAGGAGTCAGTGAGATGGGTCAATAGGTAGAGACAACTGTTGTCAAGCTTGACAATCTATCTCACTTCCTGGAAGCCACATGATGGAAGGAGATGGAAGGAGATAACCACCTCCTCCTGTTCCTCTGACCTCTACACACATAAAACCTCATGCACACACCCACACAAATAAAATAACTGTCAAAATGAAAGGAAAAAAAAAAAAAACAATGACAAAAATATGCTTGAATGACTCAAATTAACAAATCAAATAGCTTAACCCAAAGAGAATGTTCCATTCCAAGGCACATGACACAAGCCTCTGAATTATGTTCCATAATGCATTCAGAAGTCATATAACGCTTCATGACTGTAACATATAAATTAACAGTTTAGTAACCCTATATACTCACAACTATTCTGGTTCTTACCTGGAGCTCTGGGACAGAAAGCACAGACTCCTCAGAAGCTGATGACAGTTCATCTTCTTCATCTTGGGTGAGCTCATCAAACTCCTCCTCCTCTTCATCCTCAGGCCCATCTTTCTCTCCTCCAGGATCTGGTCCAGCTGGGGTCCCCACAGACTGACCGTCAGCATTGGCTGAGTCCTCAGGCTTCCCTGGAGGACTGCTAAGCACTGTCTCCTGCTCCATACAGGATGGAGTGCTTTTTGGCCATCCTTTGCTTGCATCTCCACTTGTGCTCCCCTCATCAGCTGAATCTTGGGACACAGGAAGGGATTTAGCTGGTTGAGGCTCCTCCCTCTGCATGACTGCTTGTCTTCTCATCTCTCTGGAACTACTCAGCGTACCCTGATGGCAGCCACTGTCTAATTCCACAGAGGATTCTTCTTTCACTTTATCACCAAAGACCTGCTCAGGGAAGCTGCTGGGGATTTCTCCCACACAATCCTCAGCTTCCATTTTGACCATTTCTTCTAAATCTTTCGATGTGGAGTTCAGAGATTCTGGGAGATGCTGGGGAAACGGCCCCAAAGCTAGTCCATCCTCTTCTGTTTTCACACCTGTCCATCCAGAGGCACTGGATTCTGAAGAAGCCTCCTGGTTTTCTGTTTTCACAACTGTCCAGCCACAGGAACTCAATTCTGAGGATGCTTCTTGGCTTTCTGTACCTGATGAAGGATGCCAGGACCTAGGTTCCTCTTTGGAGAAGACAGTAGCACAGAGAGAAGTCGGCTCCTGGGGTTTTAATGTGGAGTCTGGGTTCTGAAGAACACTCTTCCCTTCAGTAACATCCAAGTTCACATGAGCGTTATCTTCAGGAATAGAGGGTACAGGAAGTGTCAGAGAATTTCCAGAAACAATTAAGGGTGGAATGGAGGAGGCCACCAGGGGTTGGTTTAACTGACAGGGGAACGGTGTAGGATTAACCAGGAGAGTGGTGATAGGAATGGTCTGGGGATTTGGGGCCACGGCTGCATTAACAGGCTGGATCACATTACACCCACTACCAAGGCTTACAACCTTCACTGTGGTGGCAGGGACAGCGAAGATGACGGGCGTCGGGTGGACAATGGGGGCAGGTTTCACACAAGGAGAAACTTTGGCTCCTTTTCTTCTCGTGGGCTTCCGCCTCGAGAATGGCTTTCGAAATTTTGAAGGAGCGAGTGAGGGTAGCATTATCTTAGGTGCAGAGGAAGAAGGTAGTAGTGACTGAGACTCAGACAAGGGGAAGCTGGTCCTGGCTTCAGGACCAGAAGGCATAGCTGGCAGTGCTGCTGCAGGAGACTCAATACAATCTTCTCTGCTGACCCCCACTGGAGGGAAACCTTGAAGTGTCTGTAAGACAGGGGTTGGCTGGATAAGATGAGGAATCTGAACTACTCTGTTGCCTGGAGGGACTTCTGATTGAGCTGGCCAGGTTGCCATTTTCCCCGGGTTTAAGGCAGGCTGAACACAGGGACTGGGTTGGATAAGCAGGGGCTTCTGGGCCAATGGTCGCTTCTGTCGCCAAGCCCTTCTGGAGAAACGCTTGGAACCCGGCTTCAATTTGAGAACGACACCCTTGGGCATCAGCAATGGGTATCGAGTTTCAGTCCCTAATTCAGGGCTGGCTTTCTCCAAGGGGTGATCTGTACTGGTCTCTGGGGCTGGGGTCACATTTTCTCCTTCTGCAGGACCTTCAGCTATGTTCCGAAGTTCATCCTGAATGGACTGTAGACTGGCCTACAGGAAACAAGAACACGGTGCTCTAGCATGTGGCAGAATTTAGGGGAAAGAAAAATTAGCTTTCTGGATTCTAAGGACTCGTGGAAGACAAAGATATGGTCCCAAGAAGGGCTTTTCCATGCCTCAGTGTTCAAGGAAAAGCATATTCATCTAAGTGTAGAAACTCTTCCCGAATTTACATTGGACAATAATCATTTAACTGCTAGGAACTTTCGAGGGACTCCTGCCTCACAAAGACACTGAAGGATGGCCAGACCTTCAACCAGAAGGGGAGCCGGTGTTCCTCCTTCTCTATGGGCGGCTTCCACTGATGTGGCTGGATCTCTTCACAGCACCTCACCAGAACTGGCAGCTGCTTGGTCTTCTTATAAAACTAGGCATGAAACACAAATCACAAGTCATATTCCTTCAGACTGGAATATGGGGTGGCTGATGGTTTCACACATACACACAAATGTGAATGCTGAATATTTCTGCATTTAAACAAAGTATATGTAATTAATGAAAATTTCACAAATATTCATTATATAAATGCAAATATCCATTCTGATTACCACTAAGTCTCTAAAAACTCCCAGTACTTGGGAGGCAGAGGCAGGTAGATCTCTGTGAGTTCCAGGCCATCCTAGTATACAAAGTAAGTTGCCAGACAGCTAAAACTATTACACACAAAAAAAGACTCTATCTGGATAAACAAAAATAAACAAACAAATAGATTCAAAACTATCTACCCCAATGTTCCTTTGGAGGGAAACTTGGAAGCTTAGATCAGAAAGAAAGGAAGGAAGTGATCTTAGTAAACCATTCATTCTGCACAAAGAGCTCAACTCTCCTGTCACAAATGGCCTCACCCTCTTCTCAGACACAGAGCTTCACCCTCATCTCACACACAGAGGCTACTTGTAAGCAAGTAACAGGGTTAAGTGGAAAAGATACTGTAACTGAACACTATGATGAGGAGCTGTAATCCCAGGGGGAGAGGCAGAGGAAGAAGAAGGAGGAGGAGGAGGAGGAGGAGGAGGAGGAGGAGGAGGAAGAGGAGGAGGAGTAGGAGGAGGGAAAGAAACAGCTTCATTTCCAAAGTAAATGGGCTGGAGGTGGTGGAACACACATTTAATCCCTGCACTTGGGAGGCAGAGGCAGAGGAATCTCAGTGAGTTCAAGGACAGTCTGCTCTACCCACCAAGCTCAAAGACAGCCAGAGTTACACCGAGCGAACCGGCTACCCAGAGTGATCCCATCTCAAAAAAACAACTGGTGAATGTTTGGAGCATATGTGCACCAAACAACATATGGTGCACATATGATCAGGCACACACAAATACACATATGAAATGACATCTTCAAAACACAGACAAACAAAAGAAAATTGAAGTCAATGTGTGGGTAAGGTGAGCTGAGGATGTGCTTTAGTCATTCCTCGACCTTTAGCACTCAAGGAGGAAGGAAGAGAAGACGGGAAGGAAGGAGGGGGACAGAGAAGTAGGGAAAGTAAGGGAGGAAGAGAGGAAGGGAGGGAGGGAGGGAGGGATTCATGACTGAGGGTAACAAATCAGATCTAAAGGCAAAGCCCCAAGAAGTCATTTGTAAACCTCCTATTTCAAGAGGTGACAAGCACACCACCTCCCAAAAAAATACATTACAAGGAAAAAGGATGAAACACTTTCATAAGAAAACCATCATAAAAATGTCACTCTTTCAACTACTTAACCTCTTTTTCTCTCTCACTTTTTAACTAGGATATGGTTATGGAGCTCTGGATATTCCCAAACTCACAGCAATTCTAGAGTCTCTGTCCCCTGGGTGCAGTGGCCAGTGCTACAACAGCACACCTAGCTTACCTCACTCCTGAAGTATAATCTGCATGACGCTGACGTAAATGTCTAAATGAAAAGCAGCACTAGAAGCTGGAGAGGTGGCTCACTGGTTAAGGCCAGGGCCTGCTCTTATAGAGGACCCCGGTTCAGTTGGAAGCACACATGCACCCATGTCAAGTGCCTAACACCTAACTACACATGACTGCAGGTTTAGGGGATCTGGGCCACTGCACACATTTGCACAAACCCACGCACGACACATGCTTAATTAAAAAGCAAAGCAAATCTTTAAAAACCAAAGAAGAAAGCAACACACTGGAGACAGTTTACAATGCAGTACTGGGAGAAGCATGGAGGACTTGTGGAATCCTTTGACATGAGTTATTTCATGAGAGAGGCTAGGTGAAGGTACTCCAGAGCAAATTAACGGATCACTGCCTTACAAAGGAAAGGGCAGACTAATCTAACACAGTGGGAGGAATTATCCTTTAAACCAGCCTTCTTTTGGAGGGACTTCCCTGCCTTCACTGACAGCTGAGAGGAGGAGGAGAAAGGGCTAGGTGCTCCTCTGCAGGAGGCACAGGGGAGCTTGAGCAAACGCAAACACTCACTTTAATCACGTTGTTAGGAGCTCTGTTCTGGTTGAGGTTCTTGATTCTCACCGTCAGCTGGTGAGCGGTCTTACAAGTTACAAGGTACTTGCTGATTAGAGGTTTAGGAAACTCAGTGCCTTCGAAGTGCTTCAGTCCTAAAGCTAACAGACTGAGAGAGAAGCAATGATACAACCTAACTTCACAGACCTTTCTTCAAAAGAGCTCTCCAAACTGCTCTTGCTTCACAAACACTTTCTACACCTTCAGATACTTACCGTGTACTCAGTATTTTAAGAACCAAACATGAAGGGCTCAGTGGCATCTGAGGGAACACCCTGGATTAATCCCAGAGCACTGTTAAAATAAAATTTCTTTAAAGTTCTTTGCATAAACATCCTTGGGGAAACCTTGTGATAAAAACACAGAAGAACAGAAACAGCCAGTGGCACACTCTCAACACCCAGGAAGCTGAAGCAGGAGATGCCATGTTCAAGATCAACCTGGGTTCATGGCAACCCTGTATCAAGAAAACAAGGGCTGAAATGTAACTCACTGGTTACAGTGCTTGCCTACCATATGGGAGGCCAAAGGACTGAACTCCAGTGCCCCATACTCTGGTTTCAAGGATAACATAATCAGGGCACTGGCCAGGCACAAAAGAGACTGGCCCCATTTCAAAAATAACAACAAAAACATGTCACAGAGTGAGCTGTTCCAGGCATGGTGACACACTCTTGCAATCTCAACCCTGTTCAGAGGCTGAGGCAGGAGCAGTGCTCTAAGCTGGAGGCTTACCGAGGCTATACAATAATACTTGGCATCACCCCTCCCCCGCCCCAAATAAAACAGCAAAACCACAGTACTCCCCTCAAACAAACAAAAAGAGAGACCCCAAAAAGGAAACCTGCTCTTAGAACTTAGAGGCAAGAAGGTTCAAAGTTCAAGGTCATCCTCAGTAACATGGTCTTTTCAAGTACAATATTGATACAGGAGGGCCTGCCTCAGAGAACAATAAATAATAACTCAAAGAATAAAATGACAATTTGAAGTCCTTGTCTTTTCTTTTGATTGTTGGTTTGTTTTACCAGACAGGGTTTCTCTGTGTAGCCCTGGATAACCTAAATCTTGAGCTATAGACCAGGCTGACCTGGAACTCATAGATCCACCTGCCTCTGCCTCCCAAGGTCTAGGATTAAAGGCACGGGCCACCACACACTAGCAAGTCCTTGTGCTTTCCAAAAAGCTAATTACAAAATTCCTTAAATTACGGAGCTCTATCAGAATCCCACGAGGGCTGAGGCAGTCCGTCACAGTGCCTAGCATACACAAAGCCCTGGGTTTAACACCCAGTGCCACATAAACCAGGCTAACGGCTCACACCTACATTTCTACCTCTCAGGAGGTAGGAGGAGGATCACAAACTAAAAGGCCAAAGGGTAAATCAAACAAGAACCACTGTCTTTGGGCAGGAGGACAATAGGTTAGAAACTTTCTGCTTTGGAGATTTGCTTTCAGTACTACTACAAGATTGGCTCTCCAAGAAACAAAAGATTAAACAATGCTTTGAAATGCTTCAAAAACCCGTGTGGCAGGGATGGACAGAGGGCTCAGCGCTTAGGAGCACAGCCTAGTCTTCCAGAGGACCCAGAGTCAGATAACAGCACCCACATGGGGACTCACAACAGTACAGAGCTCCAGTTCCAGGGGATCCAACACCCTCAGCTGGCCTCTGTGGGCATGTTAGGTACTTGGTGCACAGACAGACAAGCAGACAAATGAAATAAAAAAAAAAAGTTTTAACCACAAGTGTGGCATCCCCTGCAAAAGACGCGGCTGAAACTGTCCATCTACAAGGCTTTTCTTTGATCTGAGTGTTTGTTATACACATCTGATTTCACCTATGCTTTCAAAAGGAACTGTCTCTGTCTTTGGCTAATGTATTCTTTCCATCCTCACAGTAAACTTACTTGTCCTCAGCCTTGGTGAAGACGATCTTATCCCGAGGATTATTGGCCTTCAGTGAACATATTGGAAGGAGTTCTGGATACATGAAGACCTTGTTTGTGGCCAGGATCCAAGCCACTTGCTTTGGCAAACAGGGAAATTCACTGGCTAGAAGAAAAAAAAAATCTGTGACAATATAATTCAAGGACAAAGAGCTTCACAAAAGCATATAAATCCTTTTACATTCAAGCAGAGATCTCCTCCTCTGACCTAAACCCTTCTCCTTTCCAGTTGTTCAACCTAACATATTCCTAACAGGAGAGAAATCAAGCTGATTCCCTTGTCCTTCCATGTGTGGAACACTTCATCCTCTAATGACAGGAACATAAGGCACCTAACAGTGCCTACAGGTACTGTTATCCCCAGACATCTTTTCAACCCTTCTTTCTGTAAACATTCTTTACAACACAAAGAACTTTCAGCAAGATTCTTGTTCCTCCAAGATAAAAATTATACTTTGTTTGTTCTGTTTTACAAATCTGGTATTCTAGATGACAGTGAGAAGAAACAGTGCAGAAAATTGCAACTGGGACTGATGACCTGAATTCAACACCTGGGACCCACAGCTGTCATGTGCATTATGGTACTATATCTCTCTATCTCTCTCCCCCAACCCTGTGTTGTAATATGTTGTAAATATGATTTACAAACACACAGAAAGTATAAGTGACATTTCCACTTCAAATGAAATGTTGATTCCCGGTGTCATGCCCCAACTTAGAAATCAACATTAAACGTTTGTCACACGTGGTAGGTAGTACTTTACCACTGAGCTGCATTTCTAGACATAACAATCTGATCTTAATGAATCTGGGTAAGAATTTAAACAAGGGACAGGGAGATGGCTCACTGGGTAAGAACACTAACTGCACTGGGTAGTGGTAGCCCAAACATTTAATCCCAGAACTGGGAGGCAGAGGCAGACAGATCTCTGTGAATTTTAGGCCAGCCTGGTCTACAGAGTGAGTTTGAGGACAGACTCTAAAGAGACACAGAAAACCCTTCCTGGAAAAACTCCAACCCTAAGAATTGTACATAAAAAATTATGAAAGAATCTCATCTCTCGCTGTGTCTCCTACCAGTCTTCTTGGCGGTTTTCTGAGGACTGCAGTCAACACTGACATGTGTGAAGTCTTCAATGAGCTGCATAGCTCCCATCCAGTTACAGGGTTGGAACAAAGTCTGAAAGTTGGGGTTGAACTGTTGGTGAAGGGCGATGGAGTTCTCTGCAAAGGTTCCCAGCTCTTTCTGACAAGAAAGGACACAAAGGAGGTCTGAGAGGATTCCAGAAAACTAATACCACAGCCCTCAGTCTCTGAAGGGGTCAGGGCTCTTGCCGGTATAGGACTAGAGGCAGTAAAAATCTCTCTTAACTGAAATGGTTCCATTATGACTTCTCTGTCTTTGTCCTCAGCCATTCAGGGACTAGACCTACATTCATTTGTCATACTTTTCTTTGAAGTCTGGCACTGAGCATTCCGCAGATGCATGCTATCTAGAAGCAGGACTCAGCAGAAGAGCTGCTGAGAAGTATGCTCAAAGCCCCAGATTTGAACTTCAGCACTGGGGGAGAGGGAAGGGGGAAGATTACAGGCACACACACACACACACTGGTTTTTTTTTTTTTTTTTTGAGACTCACTCTGTAGCCCAGCACAGCCTTGAACTCATGATCCTCCATTCTCATTCACCAAAGTACTAGAAATAAAGGGAACTACCACCCCTTCCTCCTGTTTTTAGAGAAATATTTTCTGAGGCTTGGTAGTGGTGGCACACGCCTTAAACCCAACACTCAGTAGGAAGAGACCGGAGGATCTCTATGAGTTCCAGGACAGATTCAAAAGCTACACAGAGAAACCCTGTTTTCAAAACAAAACAAAAAACAACAACAACAAAACAAAAAAACCAGAAAGATCTGGAGAGATGGCTCAACAGTTTAAAAAGCTTATTGCTCTTGTGAGGACCCAGACTCAGTTCCCAATATCCATATGATGGCTTACAGCCATCCATAACTCTAGTTCCAGGGGATGAGACACCCTCTTCTGCCCTCCACAACCACCAAACACACTGCCCACATACATAGAGGCAAGCAAAACACACATAGACATAAATCTAATTTTTAAAAGTTTTCTGAGTAGCCGGGTGATGGTGGCGTATGCCTTTAATCCCACCAGCACTCGGGAGGCGAGGCAGGCGGATCTCTGTGAGTTCCAGACCAGCCTGATCTACAAGAGCTAGTTCCAGGAAGGCCTCCAAAGCCACAGAGAAGGGGGTTGGAGAGATGGCTCAGAGGTTAAGAGCACAGACTGCTCTTCCAGAGGTCCTGAATTCAATTCCCAGCAACCACATGGTGGCTCACAACCATCCCTTATGAGATCTGGTGCTCTCTTCTGGTGTGCAGATATACATGGAAGAGTGTTGTATACATAATGAATAAATAAAATCTAAAACAAAAAAAAAAAAGAAAAAAGAAAAAACCACAGAGAAACCCTGTCTCAAAAAAACAAAAAAAAATTTTCTGAGTAATGCATCAAATGAAAACTTTCTCGTCATCATCTGAATACAGTAACAAGTAAACAGACTCTTTACCACAAAGCAGCTGGGCATATTAGCAAACACATCATGGAACCACAAAAGCGCTTTCTCCAGGGTGCACATACCCTAGAGAGCCCCTCCCAGGAGAGTTTTCCTTACCTCCCTTCACAGATCTACTATTAACTCTTCAAGAAAGAAAAGTGGGGAGGGGTGAAAGAGGGAATGGGAATGAGGGAAGACCCATTAAAGTCCATAAATCTTTCAAAACACTTAAAATAACATAAGCAGAATTAATTCTATACTAAACATTAAAGCTGAGCATAATAAACAGATCACAAACTCAACATCCTTAATAGAGTGCTTGCCTAACATGCAGGAAGCCCTGGGTTACATCCACAGCACCCCATAAACTGGGCACTGTAGTGTACGTCTGCAGTGTACTGGGACTCTTGTCAGGTAGAGGAAGGACGATCAGAAGTACAAGGTCAACTACATAGTGACTCTGAGGCCAGCTTGGACTACATGAGACCCTCTCTCAAAACAGGAAAGACAAAAAGGATCCCAAGATGAGGAGGATGTGGTGAAGATGACATTGAAAATATTTCCCGAGACTCAGGGTTCTACCAAGAACAAGAAAACAGGGGAAGCCACAGGACAAGCAGGTACAGTGACCAAACACATCCAGTAGAGAAGATGAAATATAGATTATAATCAGTGAATAACATTAACAGTGAGAAACCACTTGTCAAGCCAATGTCAAACTTAAGTCTTCGGAGTTACGGATGCATGGAATCTTACCAGAAATACTCTGGTGGTGCTGGCCTCGGAGCTCAGATTGGGGTTGGAGGTGGTGAGAAGGTAGACTTGTGTCAAGAGCTGAACATGCTGGGAAGGAAAGAAAACTGACATGTTAAAATGTTGCTGTTTCAGAAACACAGATCTTACCAAGAGCTCTGCAGATGTATCAAACATATCTTGCTTCCAGAGGGACTAGAGCAAAGCAGGATCTTGGCATGAGTTTCTGAGATATGTTCCTTTGAACAAGACCACAAACTCAGACAAACTTGAACCTCAAACTAGAGAGACTAAGACTGAAAGAGAAAAACTAATCCTGACCGTTCCCCAAGTTTGAATGCATTACCTAGAACTCTGAATTCCCAGATCCTGCACTTTATCAGGTCTTTATTTGCTTTCCTGCCTGAGCCACAGGCCAGGAACATGCTGTTCTCTCAAGGTTTTAGTGGACTGGAGGTCCTGTGGCCCGTGGTTTCAATGCAAAGCAGGACAGCCATCTCTGACTTTGCAACACTCTCACTTTGGCTTCCGTGTTCAGCTGGGAGATGATACAATTACAAGACAAAGAGAAGACTCTTGCCTGCTGCATCTGCTGCTGAAGCCTGCTCCTCTGTGCTGGGTCTAGAATCAGGGTCTGGAGGACTATCTCCTTCTGAAGTTTAAGCCTCTCCACTTCAGGCTGGGATTTGCATGCAGATTTTTTCATTTTCAGCTGTTCAAGCAGCTCTTTCACTGTCCGATGCCGTTCATTCAGTAAGTTGGCCAATGGTTCCTCAAACCTATTTCCAACAAGGAAAAAATGTGTATATTTCCTAGTCCAGAACACATCAAATTCCTTGTAATCATGTATTAACCAAGCCTCAACAATGTCCATTTACTTTTTATAAAAATAAATTTTATTTTTTAAGATATATACTTTTTTAATTTTATGTGCACTGGTGTTTTGCCTGCTTCTATGTCTGTGTCAGGGTGTTAGATCGTCTGGAACAGGAGCTATAGACAATTGTCAGATGCCATGTGGTTGCTGGGAATTGAACCTGGGTCCTCTTGAAGAGCACCTAGTGCTCTTAGCACTGAGCCTAAGATTTTTTTAAATCTCAGTATAACAACTATTCATGCTCCTTAACCAAATAATTTCCTCAGACTGTTAGGAATATAATCAAATGAAATAATTCATGCCTAGAATGCTTGATGCCCTGGGTTCAAGCTCCAGCAATGTCAAAGAAGATTTCTCAGCAACAGTGACAGAAAACCTCTTAAAAGTACACCATTTAGTCTCTCATTTATCTGCAACTCCAGCCCTTTCCATTCTAGCTACCCTTCATTCACTTAGGAAAAGTGAAAGCCCAGGGGGAGGAGACACCTCCACTGGTATAGAGAATGCTTCTCTTGTAATGTGAGTTCTGGGTTTATTTCCTAGCACCAAAAACCAAAACACAAAAGCCTGGCAAAGCCTTTCTACAATGTAACACAAAAGAAATATGCTAAACTCCAAGGCAGGTTCAATGAAGAAGAGCTGTTAGTTTAAGCATATACTACATCAATGCAAATTATCTTCTTTTATCATTCTAACTCCTTTCTGTGTTGCCTGAGCATAACTGTGTTGTCCTGCATCACACGCCTAGAACATCTGGCCTCAAACTCACAGAGATCAGACTTAATTATTTTTATTTCATGTGTATTAATGTTTTGCCGGCACTTATGTCTGTGTACCACAATGTTGCATACCCATTTTCTACAAGATTGAAACATCCCATCTTTGCAGGGAACCCCTAGAGAACAGAAATAAATAAATGGCTTCAGGACGTCCCTGAACTGACCAGTTTCACCAGGCCCTTCCTTCCTAAGAGTAAACAATAAAGACTGCTGAGCACCTCACTCCCACAAGTCAAGCTGCCAACAAGAAGCACATCATCCAAGCATCCCAAGAGAAGCAGAAACCTGGAAGACAGCAACCCGGGATAAGGTTAGACCAACTGAGCCTACCGGAAGAACACTAGAAACTGTTGAGCTTCCTGCAGTGTGCTCCAGGTGTGCAGATTTGGGGAGTGGTCACCTACAATGGGGTGAGTTTTGCGTGATGCAGTTGTCTTTGAATCAATTCTGCTTCTGTAATTAACCCCAATAAAACCCACTCTTTCACAAAGATGGACGATCCTGGTCATATCTGTGCTTGGTCTGGCCTGGCCTCCCTAAGGGGGTGATTAGACCTATGTGTTGAGTGCTACATCTTTCCATGTGATGTCTGTCACAGAATACAAGGGTGGCATGCATGAGGAGGCAGGCGGGGGGTGGGGGGTGCATCAGATGCCTGGAACTCAAGTTATAGACAGTTGTGAAGCACCAAGTGAGTCCTGGGCACTGAACCTGGATCCTCTGGAAGAACAGCCAGTGCTCCCAACCAGTGAGCCATCTCTCCAGCCCCAGGAAAGACTTAGTAAAAAAGTTTCTCAGACTGCCTCTTGAAATTGTGAAGCATAGGGGCAGATGAAAGGATCGGGCTTGAGTGTATGCTAGCAGAGAAACTGAACAATTTAATTTATCATTTCTCTTGGAAACAAAGGCATGATCTGAAGCAACAGAGGCAATATTATTCCCTAACAGACTGACATAGACAAGCACTTCTCTAAAAATTTGCTTCAGTACTCCCTTTGCTGCTCAACTGATGATTGGATGGTGGTGGCCTTCAGAGACAACCCCTACTCTCTGTAAGAAGCTTTTGTTGATGTTAACAAGCAGTTGAACAGGTGTGGGTAAGTGGATACAGAACACGGAAAGGTCCAGAGCATCAGCAGAGCCATACTTAGGTTTTGGGCCACCATCAAGAGATAGAAAACAAGAAAAGGAGGGGAGGCCGGGCATTGGTGGCGCACGCCTTTAATCCCAGCACTTGGGAGGCCAAATAGGGTGATCTCTGTGAGTTCCAGGCCCACATGGTCTACAGAGTGAGTTCCAGGACAGCCAGAGCTACATAAAGAAACCCTGTCTTGAAAAACGAATAAAAAAAAAAAAAAGGAGAGTGCTGGAAACATGGCACAGTGGTTCATACAAAAGACTCAGGTCGATTCCCAGCACCTACACAGTGGCTCACAACCATCTACAAGTTCAATTCCAAGCATCCAATGCCACCTTCTGGCCTCCGGGTCACTGCACGCATGTGATGCTCTGCCATATATGCACACAAAACACCCACCAAAATAATTAAATTAAATTTTTTAAAAAGGCAGGAAAAGGAAAACTCATTTGTCTTTCTTTTTAGTTACAATTCAACAAAGAGGCAAGCTTATTTGTGAAGACATGCAAGCAACCCTATGATAGAGGACAGCTGCTATTGCCTTGGTTCTGGAGGGAAATCAACCTCCCCCCGACACACACACACTTTTGTTTGCTTTTTCAGGAGAGTGTTGTAGACAGAAACAATAACCAGTCAAGCTATGACTGTGTCACAGTGACCTAAAGTCTGCTGATCTTCTGGGCCTGAAGGCCTAAGAATGATACTGCCCTGGGACCTCTGCCCCAGTGAAATCAAGATTACCATGGAGGAACCTAGAGTGAATATTCAGGAAGCCTGTAAGTCTCTGTCATTGTTTAATTAGATTCAGTAGCTACCAGATCTATATTGCCTGCTTTTACTCCAGTGAAATTTATCCTTCTCAGATCTCAGATGGCATTGACAATTGGGATAATGATAGCTTTGTCAGTTTAAGAGCAGCAAGCATACCAACTCCTCCTCCAAGCCTTCTACTGCCTTCTCAGTTCTCTTCACATATACACAGCTGGACTCAAGCTTCACTTTCCGGCATTTATTTGGTCTCTAAAAATTCTAAAGGTCTAAGAAAGTATTTTAAGGTATGTAAATACAAGCTGTAAAGGTCTAAGAAAGTGATTTAAGGCACATTGAAAAAATGAAAACTGCTTCAGAATTCTTTCCCTCTGTGCTAATATTATATTAAGATTTCAAAAGTTCAGAGTTTTAACATTAATCAATGGAGTTCTGATACACTGTTAGTCTAGGGCCTGGTAAAGCACTGCTACTATTATCATAGTCACAAGTATAAAATTTAAAATACCCATAGGACTGGAGAGATGGCTCAGCAGTTAAGAGCACTGACTGCTCTTCCAGAGGATCTGGGTTCAATTCCCAGCACTGACATGGCAGCTCATAGCTGCCTGTAATGTTAAATTCTGACTCTCACACAGACATACATGCAGCAAAACACCAATGGACATAAAGTAAGAATAAATAAATTATTTAAAAATATTTTAATTCCCTCTGCTTCTCTTCTAAATAAAGACATAAAAGTGCTTCCCACTGTCCTAAAAACATCTCTCTGTCCAGTTTATATATCCAATCCTCTGGGAAGAGTGTTGATGCTTTTAACCCAGAAACAGTTTTGCGTCCCAAGCATCTACTGTGACTCAAATGCATGAGTCTCCTGCCTTTTCTGCAATGTGGATTTCACTATATGTTACAAGAAGTGGTAATGCTAATATCTGAAACTTTCATCTCATTCTGTAAAGTTAAATGTTCTTCTACAGTTCAGGGAATTTACTTGAATCCAATTTTCATAGGCCAATTGGACTCCAGATAAGTGCTGTAAAACAACAACATAAGTTTCCCAATCTATCTAGTCTTGAGAATAGGATCTTTCTCCCCTGGTCTTAGTCCTCTCCTACCCCAATGACTAACACTGTGGGCTTAGAAGTTTCAAATGAACACCTTGTACAAAAATTTTCCCTTAAACCCTTAACTTAACCTTCTCTCCCGAGTGTATCTGTACCAACTGATACAAATAAACCATGACTGCACAAGCACCTGGCCAGAATCTGCTATCCAAGACCTTTCCTAAGTATCTTGTCCAAAGCAGTATAGGCTCACCAAATGCTACGACTAGGGCTGTACTCCCCTAACTCCAGAAGATCCTATACAGCCTGGACAGCATGCAAACATTCTTCGGTCCCCAACAACAATGCCCCACTTTAAGCAGGAAGTAATCACTTATAAGTAACATTACAGAAAAAGGCACGTTTCTGCCTACTGCCCCATCAGAGCAGGCACTTATGTTTTGCTCAACAATCCCCAAGTGACATCGAGACACCACAGTGGAGGGTGTCCTGTGGCTGGCCTTGTGAAGCTCTGTACCTCTCCAGCACCACTCGCATGGAAAGGCTGCTCTCAGTGCCAGCTTTGATATTTCTCCCTTCCCAAACAGACACAGCTTTTTCTATAACTGTGCTGCCCCATAACAAGGAGACCATTTTTGTTTGTTGGCTTGTTAACTAACTCACATCCAGGACTCCTCACCCTAAACAAGAAAGAGGCTGAGGAAGATTAAAAGTAATTTCTTAAAGAACAAACAAACAAAAAAGCCAAAAATATCAAGCCTCTTCATAAACACAGTATCCCTTCATGCTACATCTCAGCCAGCATAGCATACCGCAGGGTTTGAGGGGTGTTGAAGTTAGGCCGAGACTCTGATACACGCTCCTCTTCCTCTGGGCCATCTTCTTCCATATTGGAGAATCCCATTTCATCTTGGAACTGTGGGCAGAAGAAAAGGAGGGTTTTCTTGAGAAAATGGTCCCTTTGTAAGCCACACTAGCGGTAATAAGTATCAGTAAAACTAGAGAATTCAAGAACTTTAGTAATGTTGGGTTTCAAAAGAGACCCTCTGCGGGAGTTGGCTCAGGAGTTAAGAACACTTGTTCTATCAAGCCAGGCACTGGTGGCACACGCCTTTAATCCCAGCACTAGGGAGGTAGAGGCAGGCAGATCTCTATGAGTTCGAGGCCAGACTGGTCTAGAGAGCCAAGTGCCAGGATAGGCTCCAAAGCTACATACACAGAGAAACCCAGACTCGACAAACAAAAACAAACACCAAAAAACACTTGTTCTTACATAGGACCCAGATTCAATTCCCAGCACCAACATGGCAGCACAAACCACCTGTAACTCCAGTCCAGGGAATCCAATGCCTTCTTCTGACCATCATAGGCATCAGGCATGAGATGTACAGACATGAAGGGAAACACTGATTCACATAGGAATATTTCCCACTGTTCTCATAATGAAGAGTTGTGAAGCCCAGTCACAAAGGGTACATCTACAAACACTCCTGCACCTAAGCCTCATGGAACACTATGGAAGAAAAGCAGAAAGACTGTGAGAGCCAGAGGAACAGGGAGTGTGGCAACAAGGCAATGTCTCCTAGGAATGTCACAAGTTGCACCAATAAAGTCTCACCAACATGACTGACTAAATATGAGCTGCACAAGGACAACAGACATGCTAGCTGGACAGGGGAAAGCCCATGAGATCTCAACCCTACACAAAGAACCACAGACAATTAAGGATTGCTGGGACTGGGAGAAATAGTCTTGCCCAGAGAAGAGAACACCAATTGGTTATCTAATACCACATGGTCAGCCTTAAAAACATACCCACAAGTAATATTACAAAGACAGAACAGGTTGTACTTATGTATTTAGGAACATACATACATATATACATACATACATACATACATACATGCCCACATAATAACAATTAATGAAAACAGAAGACATGAATTTGCAAGAGAACAAAGAGGGGTCTTTGGGAAGGTTTAAAGAGAGGAAAGAAAGAGTAATATGAAGTAATTTTATTATAATCTCAAAAATTAAAAAATAATTAAAATAAAATTGGTATTTTTGTAAAAAAAAAAAAAATCAGAGCTAAAATGGAGCTAATCTCACTTCAGGGGTCTCAAAGCCCCATACTAGCAATGACAAAAATACTAAAAAAAAGGTCTTTCGAGATGGAGAGACGGATCACAGGTTAAGAGCACTGACTGCTCTTTCAGAGGTCCTCAGTTCAATTCCCAGAAACCACATGGTGGCTCACAACCATCCGTTATGAGATACGGTGGCCTCTTCTGGTGTGCAGATATACATGGAAGCAGAATGTTGTATACATAATGAATAAGTAAAATCTTAAAAAAGAAAAAAAAGTCTTTCAACTGGTCAACTTTTAAACTGAGAGAGAACAGATAACTCAAAACTCATTCTCTTCCACAGAAATACCTTAGTGTGTGACATATGTATGAATATGAGTGTTATGGGAATGGAGAGATCACAGTGTGAGGTAGGCTATCTTCCTCAATTGCTGTCTTTCCTTTATTTCCATCCCTTTCTTTTCTTTTCTGATACAAACCATACTCTTTATTAAAGAAATATGGTCAAGGTTGTAGTTAAGTGACCCAGGTAAGGAGATACTGGGCCCCTCAGCTCAGAGCCAGGTGTGGAAGATGGGAGGGACAGAGGACTTTCATCTGGCACAGCCTCAGAGTTGTGAAAAGTTCTGGAAGCCAGGCTGTAATATCTTTACTATGCCATTGTCTATCACCACAGAGAACTTCTACAGCCCATGATTCCCAAC
The DNA here is from genome assembly GCF_003668045.3 of Cricetulus griseus. NCBI lineage: Eukaryota > Metazoa > Chordata > Mammalia > Rodentia > Cricetidae > Cricetulus > Cricetulus griseus. The sequence continues at coordinate 65,679,726 of NW_023276806.1, forward strand.
AAGAGACATCAAAGAATCATCCTGTAACAAATCTGTCTCCTTCCCAAAGTCCCCATTGTGTCAGCCAAGAGACAAGCCTTACCTTGTGGGCTCAACCCCACTCTTCCATCACAGACATCTCTAACATTCAGACATGCCACCACATACACTCTCTTGGCCCTCAGAGCCCCTCATCGCTCCACAAAAACAGCCCAGGTGGGTCTTAGAACACATAGGACTAAACATACCAGTAACTCCAAACAACCCACCTTTCTTGTCCTTTACCCTCTTCCTGGACTGCCCTTCAAACACCTCCACTGAGGGGCTGCCATCTCCCTCCTTGATTGGGGCCAAGGCCATCACAAACACTGCTGAAGCTGTGGCCAGAGCCATGCGCCACCCTGATGCTTAGTACCCTACTCTGCCTGCCACGGACCAATGGCATGGACCATCAAGCTGACTCTGCAGCTCAGGATGTGTAGCTCCACCTTCACAGCCACCCCTCCACCCAGCCCACTCCTAAATCACGTCTTAAATCTGATCTCTCATGAGCTCCAGGGAACTACTTCTCTGTGCACACCACAGCTGGGATTACAGGCACACACCAGAACACAGACTTTTATGTGGGTTCTGAAATATGAACTCAGTTCCTCATGATTGTATGGCAAGCACATAACCAACACAGCCATCTCCACAGTAGCCAGACTCGGGTGTGTGTGTGTGTGTGTGTGTGTGTGTGTGTGTGTGTGTGTGTGTGTGTGTGTGTGTGTGAGAGAGAGAGAGAGAGAGAGAGAGAGAAGAGAGAGAGAGAGAGAGAGAGAGAGAGAGAGAGAGGTGCAGTGGAGTATCCAAGAAGGCCAGATGAGGGTGTCTGATCCTCTGAAGCTAGGATCACAGGTAGCTGTAAACAACTGGACACTGGATCCTCTGGAAAAGCAGCAGGTGCGCTTTAACACTGAGCCATCTCTCCAGCTTCCTCACACACCTCAAATACCTTTAGACAGACAGATTTACCCGCTACTCCCCTCTGGAACCACCCACTCCAGTCTAACCTAAAATCAAGAGACAATTTTATGAAAACCATGTCTCTATGATCACTGCCCAAATGACAGTCTGCACCGATAGGCTGCTAGCAATAGCTGAGGATAATCAAGGGTTAACTACATGTGGATAATCCAGAGTCTATTACTCAGAATTCCCTGGCCATTGTAGTCTTGGCACAGCCAGACAATTCTGCTGGAGAGAAAATCGCTAAGAGCAAAGGACAGAGCTTACTAAGGAATTTCACAAAGCTACTCACTCAAAATCATTACTCACAGTTTCAAATAGCTCTTCCATCAGCCCATTCACTTCTTTTTCTGTGAAAAGGCAAAGAAGGATGTTAGTGGAACTAAATTACATTTTGCAGTAAGGAAGACATCTATGGAGATGATGTATGTTTCTCCCAAGGCATCTGAACAAATGCTCATATCCGTTCTTCAAGCAGTAACTCAAAGACAGTTATGAAGCACCAACCGTGCTTCAATTCCTGCTCAAGATGCTTGGGATACATAAAAGAAAAAAAAAAAGTTTATTTCCATCAAGTTTAAATTCTAGTGGAAATATACATAGAAAATGATCAATCATTTTATAATAAAAGCAGTTCTCAGGACAGTGTTGTAACATAGCGGTTCAGAGTCAATACCACACGAGTTACTTAAGTCAGCAGCAAACTATGGCTAGACAATGAGATTCTGTCTCAAAAGCAAAACAAGATGAACAAACATAGACTTGGAGAGCTAGCTAATAAAACAAGTAAATTAAAACGTTCCCATTTTCAGGGCTAGAGAGATGGCTCAGAGGTTAAGAGCACTGGCTGATCTTCCAGAGGTCCTGAGTTCAATTCCCAGCAACCACATGGTGGCTCACAACCATCTATAATGAGATCTGGTGCCCTCTTCCAGCATGCAGGCATCCATGCATGCAGAACATTGTATACATAATAAATAAAATCTTTAAAAAAAACTTAATTAAAAAAAAAAGTTTTCCATTTTGAAGTGTGTAAAGCTAACAGTCATGAAGCCAAATCATCTGAGTTTGATACTGGGGGCCAACATGTTAGGAAGAGAACTGACCCCCGCCCCACCCTGCCTCTCCTCCAGCTGAACCTGCCTCTCCAGCTGGTAGATCTCTTCTGTTTGCAACAGGCCTTTCCTATTCTGTCCCCTTTCACTGAAAATCTTTTAATCCTGCTTTGGTAGCTAAAGTGGCTCATCTTCCGAATCCTTTTCTAAGATTTCTAAAGAAGGACAACCTCTTTCAACAAACTGGCATTCCTCAAGCAACCTACACTGCACCTATCACTTTCTATCCCCTTATTACTCATTGCCTGCAAGGCCTCTGGCCATGTCCACATCCATTTTGGCATTCAATGTATAATACAGCCTTGCCAAATAATAAATGCCAAAATAGGACTATAAGCTGTACAAGTAAATAGCAACTTTCTACATATACACTAAATTTAAACAATTACAGAAATAAACTTAATTGTCTATATTTGAATTAGCCATCAGCTTGCAAAAGGTCTACAGAGTAAACAAAGACATATGGAAAAGACAATAGTGAACCAACTAACTTACTAGTGATTCTCACTGCCCGGTCAGTACGGAAATCCTCTGTGTCTGGTTCATCGAGATCTTCCAGGAAGTTATATTCTGGATCATCATCATCATCTGCTTCATCTAGGGGAAATATTTTAGACAGTTTCTCAAACTCTACCTTTTCCCCCCAAACAGGGTCTCTCCCTCTGTGTGTATGTATGTGCCTGCCTCTCTCTTCCCTTGGCTTTTTGGGACAGTCTCACTGTGTATCTCTAGTTGACCCAGGCCTCACTAAGTAGACCAGACTGCCCTCAAGCCCACAGATCTGCCTGCTTCTGCTTCCTAGGTTGGAAGATTATGGGCTTGCACCACTGTATCACCATGCCCAGACCTCAGCTTTGAACCTTTACCTGTAGAAACAAAAAATTAAAGAACCTTCCAATAAGCATACATATTCTTTTTTTATTTCATTGAACTAGTTTGTGTACAGGTGTGTGAAAGCCTTGGCATGTGTGGTTGTTTGAAAGAGAGTGGCACTCACGGACTCATGTTTTGAATGTTTGCTTCCCAGTTGATGCAACTGTTTTGGACAAAGATGAGGAGCTGTGGCCTCATTGGAGCCAGTGTGTCACTGGGGGTAAGCTTTAAGGTTTCAAAAGTTCACCCCAGGCCCAGTCTCTCTACCTCCAATTTTCAAATAAGATATAAGCTCTCAGCTACTAATTCCGTGCAATGACTGCCTGATTACTACCATTCTCTACTATGATGGTCATGGACTCACCATCTACAACTGTAAACAAGATCCCAACTAAATACTTTCTTTTGAAAGTTGCCTTTGTCATGATGTCTCTTCAGAGCAGTAGAACGCTGATTAAGAGAGCTTGCATGTGGGGCTCAGAGAACATCTTGTAGAAGGTAAATCTCTTCTACCACCATGTGAGTCCCAGGATGGAACTGGGGTCATTGTGCTTGGCAGCAATCACCTTTACACAGAGCCATCTCATCTCAATGACCTTGGCTTTTTTCTTTCTGTTCTTTGAGACAGAGTCATATTAAGTTACCCAAGCCAGCCTCAAAGTTACTGTGTAGCCCTGGCTAGCCTCAAGGTTAGGATCCTCCTACATAGCCTCCCAAGTGTTAAGATTGCAGGCATTTGTCAGGAATGCCACACCTTCCCTGACTTTTAGGTTAACATTTTTCCCCCAATACTTTGTATCACTTTCCATAGCTGACTTGTTGTCCTACTGGCTTTCTCTTCTGAGCCAGGATCCCTCTCTCCTCCAAACAGCATTCAATGTCATCAAGCAGCAAAACATGTGACTTCAGTAGTCACACTCTGATTAGTTAGTCTCAGAAAAAAACTGTTTTCTTCTACTTTGCAAATTTTAGTATGTGTGGCACACACGTGTCAAGATCTGTGGACAATCTACAGAAGAGATGGTTCTCTCCTTCCACCATGTGTGTTCTGGAGATGGCACACAGGTAGTCAGGACTGCAACAAGCACCTTTACCCTGAGTCTTCTCAATGGCCTCAAACAGACATTTTATGTAAAGGCTATTTGTTTTTTGTTTGTTTGTTTGGTTGGTTGGTTGGTTGGGGGTTGTTTTTGGTTTTTCAAGACAGGGTTTCTCTGTGTAGCTTTGGAGCCTATACTGGCACTTGCTCTGGAGACCAGGCTGGCCTTGAACTCAGAGATCCGCCTGCCTCTGCCTCCCAAGTACTGGGATTAAATGCGTGCGCCACCAACACCAGGCATAAAGGCTATTTGTACAATGATATTATAGTGGAAAAAGGAAGAAGACAAATTTCCAACAATTAGGAAAGGACTCTGTGTTAGGTACCCAAGGCAGGCTCCCAAATTGTGCTGCTGGTGGCAATATTTTAGGGTGGATGGTCCAGGTCCTACCTGTGTTTGGTGTTGCTAGGAAACAGAAACCTAAGCACAACTCAGTAGCTCTTAATCAGCATTGAACACTCTGCCCGGCAGTGACTGCCAGCACCTCCTCTGTCTGACTGAGCCCGGGGCTGTTCTAGGGACTGAGCTGTGTCCCCTCCCACGTCTAAACACAAGAAGCTTTGGCCCTGCCCTCTACTCTTCATTAAAACTGTTGTCTCTTTCCACAGAGAGTGGCTGTAGTCAGTGGTTTCTTGTGGAGCCGACTCAGACCTGTAACTGACATCTGGGGCTGAGGAAGCAGTTCAGTGCCACAGCATTTTCTTAACAAGTACAAAGTCCTGGGGTTTGATTCCAACTGCACACAAACTCGTAAAACATCAATATAGATATTTATGATGTCATAGCATGACAAAAATATATACAGAAAAAAGGTGAACAAAAAGTATCACACCAATATTCAGTACATGCATGAGAAAAGTAGTAACATACATATATAATCACCCAGTACAAAAGAGTGTGCACATCATATACATGCTACTACTGAAAACCTAAAGTGTGGCTGAAAAACTAGAAGAAAAACAAAATACAATTAATCTTAGCACTCAGGAGGTACAGGCCTGGTTTACAAAACGAGTTCCAGGACAGCTAGGACTATCACATAGAGAAATCCTGTCTCAAAAAACAAAAGAGAGAGAGAGAGAGAGAGAGAGAGAGAGAGACGAGAGAGAGAGAGAGAGAGAGAGAATATATATTTTTAAAAATTAATAAATGACTTTTTCCCCATTTTTAGGTTTTTGAGACAAGGATTCTCTGTGTACACCTGGCTATCCTGGAACTCGCTCTGTAGACCAGTTTGCCCTCAAACTCATAGAAATCCACTTGCCTCTGCCTCCCAAGTGCTGGGATTAAAGGTGAGGGCCACCACTACCTGGTGGGAACAACATACTCTTTACTATGTTGTATCCATTAAAATAGAAAAGAGGGGCTGGAGAAATGGCTGGCGGCGAGTGGGGGGGGAGGGGGGGACACGGGACAACAGACTGGTTTAAAAATAAAAAATCGGGGCTAGATAAATGGCTCAGTGGTTAAGAGCACTGGCTGCTCTTCCAAAGGACCCGGGTTCAATCCCCAGCGCCCACATGGCAGATCACAACTGTCTAACTCCAAGGTCTTATACCCTCACACAGATGTACATGCAGGCAAAATACCAATGTGTATAAAATAAAAATAAATAAACTCTTCCAAATAAGAAATTGTTTTAAAAGGAAAAAATTGTCTTAAAAATAAAACAATTGTTAAAAAAAATACTAGCTGGCCTTCCAGAGGTCACTTCCATGTTGTTATGTGAATAACCACATGTACATATGCACACATACACACATATACAAAAATTAAAAAAAAAAACTTTAACAAAGAATGGAACTCTGCTTTATAGCCTACACTAATTTTTTCATAATAAGTGTACCCGTTTTGTTAAAAATAAAAATATATGCACTTTTGTTTTTTGGTTTTGGAGATGGGGTTTTAATATGTAGCCTGGAACTTGCTGTATTACCAGGCTGGCCTCAAACTCACAAAGATCCACCTGCCTCTGCTTCTAGATGACTGGGATTAAAGGCATGGGCCACCACTGCCCGGAATGCACACCTTTTGTTTGCAACCATTATAAAACTCACACTGGTCATGAACTCTTAGACTTAAATGACTCTAACCTGCCAATTTCCTGGGAGCCTGCCTGTGAGGCAATGGAGACCCAAGTAGGCTACTTTTGCTCCCTTCTCTGACCTTCCTTCACTCAAGTTGCCCAAGCTCTGAACCTGCTTGCCAGGGATTACCACTGCCTCCCAGACTCTCTTCTTCTTCCCTTTCCAACAAGGCAGATCCAAGACCACTCCCACCCAGGGACACCTCACCACCAGAGCACTGCCAGCTGTCAGACGGTGGCCTTAATTGCCTTGAGGCCCAAGACTAGTCCACACTGCCAGTTCAATTCAAATTTGGTCAAAGCACCTAGACCAAGCAGCTAAAGGAACCAGAATGTAGCCAACAGACAACCTGAGATAGAAGCCATGTCCAATTACCAGCCAAACAGGAAATCAACAACTCGACCCTGCTATAAGTTAGCTCCTCCTAAACACTGTTAACATCCTCCTGAAAGAAGAATAGTGACTTGAACAAAAAGAGACTGAGGGACTGAAGAGATGGCTCAGTGGTTAAGAGCACTGACTGCAGAGGGCCTTTTTCCAGTGCCCACATGGTGGCTCACAACCATTTCCTAGTCCAGTTCCAAGGGCTATGACATGACACCATATTTCGGGCTCTGGGCAATTGGGTCCATGGGGCTCATGGCACACATTACATATGCTGCACATACATACATGCATAAACACATATATACAGACATACATTGATACATATATAAGGTAAAAAAGTTATATACAAAAAATAAAACTTTAAAAATATTAAAAAGAGAAATGTGTGAAATAATCATCTTGTACATTTATTTATTTATTTATTTACTTATTTATTTATTGGTTTTTTGAGAGAGGGTTTCTCTGTGTAGCTTTGGAGCCTATCCTAGTACTCGCTCTGTAGACCAGGCTGGCCTCGAACTCAGATCCACCTGCCTCTGCCTCCCGAGTACTGGGATTAAAGGCGTGCACCACCAACACCGGCAATCATCATCTACATTTTAAAGATTGGTTTCATGAAACACTGATTGGCCAGTAGCCAGGAAGGAAGTATAGGCGGTGTGAACAAACTAAGGATGATGAGAAGGAATTTGTAGAGTCTGAGGACAGATTCCAGCCAGCCAGCCACAGAGCAAGCAGTACATGTAAACAACAAGGTAACAAGCCATGAGCCATGTGGTAAAAGCATAAATAGAAATATGGGTTAATTTCAGTGTAAAAATTAGCTAGTAACATGTCTGAGCAGCTGAGCATTTATAATTTATATTAAGCCTCTGAATCAATTATTTGGGAAGCAATGGCCGGGTATTTGGGAAGTGGTGGTCGGGACTGGAAAAGTCGGTTACATGTCGACCCAAGTTGGGCACCAGATACACATGGAACACATACACACATTCAGGCAAATCACGCACACACATAAAACAAGGTTAATTTTGTTGTCTTTTGATTTGTTTTTGAGACTGGATTTTTCTATGTAGCCCTGGCAGTGCTGGATCCTGCTCAGTAGACCAGATTGGAGTCTGGTCTCAGAGATCCCTGCCTCTTCATACGAAGTGTAGGGATTAAAGATGTGCACTACCATTGCCCAGCTTTAAGATTCTGGCTTTTAAGAATAGGCAGGTTAGATGGTACAAAGAATTTGTGAGAAAAAAAAAAAGGGCAATACATATATTATAAAAATAGACTAACACGGCACACAAAAAAAATTTTTTTAAAGGCTGGAGAGATGGCTCGGAGGTTAAGAGCACCGACTGCTCTTCCAGAGGTCCTGATTTCAATTCCCAGCAACCACATGGTGGCTCACAACCATCTGTAATGAAATCTGGTGCCTTCTTCTGGTGTGCAGATATACATGGAAGCAGAATGTTGTATACATAATAAATAAATGAAATCTTTAAAAAAAAGGATATTTAAAAAAAAATTTTAAGACTTCTTGTTACATGATGTATGAGTGTTTTGCCTTCATGTGAATGTGTATACCATGTGTCTAGTGCCCCAGGAGATTAAGAGAGTCAATGGCTGCACTGGAACTACTGCTATGAATGGTTGTGAGCCACATAATGTGGGTGCTAGGATTCATAACTCACATCCTCTCAAAAACCAGTCAGGACTCTTAACTGCTGAGCAATCTCTCCAAATCCATACATGGTAAAATCTGATAAAGTCCCGTATTTAACATCGCTCCCTATTTGCTAGGTGTGAGAAAGGTCAGATGGCAGAGCTGATCCAGAGACCATCCCTCCTAATCACTGGTTTTCTTTACCCATGTGGTAAATGTCCTGATGGACACACACACGCACACACACACAATTGCACGCACGCACATATGATGCAGCTTTAAAGAAAGAAATTATCACCTATTCACTTCCTGAAATCTTCAGCTCATTTCCCTAATTAATCCTGTCACACACCCTTTCTTCTCCTAAACCAATATTTTCCTTTTGACATAGTCTCTCAGTGCACAGTTTAATATAGCCTTGAATGCATGGTTTTATATATTTTGTTCGTTTGAGATTTGGGGCTAGAAATGAAACACAGCTGCCTTCTAGTGCTAAGTACATTTGTTCCCAATGACCTCTATAGGCTTAGTCTCTCCAGTCTCTTCCTTTGGTTTGAGACAAGAGCCACTAAGTTCCCCAGGATAGCCTCATGTCTTACAGCGCCAACCAGATTCAACTTCCTCAACAGCTGAAATGACAAATCTGAGCTAACATGTCCACTCAAAAACCCACTACTAAAGCTTCCAAATTATAACAATATTTCCCACCCAAAAGATAGAGTAAAACTGAGCAATTGATAACTGCAAACAAAATCACTCACCCTCGTTCTCCACGTCATCATTTAGGAGGCCCCCCAGCCACACCTTCCAGTCCTCATCATCAGCTGTATTTGGGTCATACATGTCCGGGGTGATATCTGGAGCCTGAAGCTCAGCTTCTAGTTGGCCCAGAGGAACATCTTTCAGGGGCATCTTAGACCGAGTTCTGAATGCAATCAGACTATCCTCCATGGGCTGGCCAAAGGAGAAAGAAAAAGCATCCAGTATGTGAAAATAATGCTTCCAAATTCTCCAAACTCCACCCTCTGCAACACACCCTACTTAAAAACCAATTCCTCTCCTCAAGACAGGATAGGTTTCCTGTCTTTCCAGCTGGGTATGGTGGCCCACGCCTTAATTAAGCATTTGGGAGGCAGATACAGGCAGATCTCTGTGAATTCACACCCAGGCTGGTCTACATACTGAATTCCAAGACATCCAGGCTTGTATAGCGAGACCCTGCCTCAATAAACAAAAACAAACAAACAAAACTATGATGATGGGGATTTACTTTCTTCTGAGTCTAGTTTTAAATTCTTGTAGGTTTTGGTTGTCTGAATATTTTTCTTTAATAAATATTTAAGTTTCTCTACAGGGGAGAGTGTCAACACAGTTCCCCACTACCACAAATTATGCACTCAAGTTTTCCAGCTTTGGGGATATCTCAGGGTTCAGCACATCTGACATGCAATGGATAAGCCTTGCCCTGGGCTAAACACCTTTGTGATCATGGCTTATCCCCTGCCAACTAAGTATGACATATTTTTTTTTTAAGACTTATCTTTTAGGGGCTGGAGAGATGGCATAGAGGTTAAGAGCACTGTCTGCTGTTCCACAGGCCCTGAATTGAATTCCTAGCAACCACATGATGGCTCACAACCATCTACATTAGAATCTGATGCCCTCTGTAGGCATCAAGGCACATATGCAGATAGAGCACTCATACACTGAAATAAATGATTTTTTAAGACATAATTTGTAATTTATGAGAGAGACAGGCAGAGACAGAGAGAAAGAGAGAGTTACCTGCAAGTATATATGCACACCACATGTGTGCAATGCCCACAGAAGAGGGAACTGGATACCCAGGAACTGAAGTTACAGATGTGTAAAGAACAATGTGGGTGTTGGAAACAAAACCTGTGTCCTCTATGAGAGCAGCCAGCACTCTTTTAACTGCTGAGCCATCTCCCCACCCAGTCAACATTTTTAAATTAAACATTTGAAGAGCATTTATAAAAGCTTTGAAAGATATATTTTATATACCAAACATTTATACTTTTAAAGTGTGGACTTTTAAAATATATTCACTAAATTATGTAATATAACCAATTCCACAATTATTTCATTACCCACAAAAGAAATATCAAATTCACAGTAGGGAGAGATGCAACATTTTCTCAAAAGCCTTCCCACATCCATGGCTATGACTCTATGTGCTTTCTATCTTTACATACATTCACATCACACATTATGTTCATTAGTTTTCTTTTTTGTTGGTTTTTCAAGACAGGGTTTCTCTGGGTAACACCCAGGGCTATCCTGGAACTCACTGGTAGACCAGGCTCACCTTGAACTCACAGAGCTCTGCCTGCCTTTGCCTCCCCAGTGTTGGGATTAAAGGGATGAGACACCACTACACAGCTTATATTTACTGATTTGCATATGTTGAATCTTCCCTGCAGCTCTGAAATGCATCAAACATGATCCTACTAACATTATTATTATTTTAGACAACATCTTAATTATCATGCCCTAATTGGTCTAGAACTGTCTATCTAGACTGGGCTGGCCCCTAACCCAAAGAGATTCACCTGCCACTAGCCTGTCTCAACAAAAGGGGTGGGTGGGTAAAGCATTACTTTTCAATTAGAATTTCCTTTTGGGCTTTCCCTAGTACATTCCCCTAACATGGGAGACTATATGGGTGTCAAATCACCATCTTCTGTGTCCTATGCTCTGAGTCAGTCTCCTGAGCTCAAGCTGGTCTTTAGCTTGGTTCCCACCCCATACCTCCTAAGTGGATGACAGGCATTGCTACTACAGTTTTGAGGTTTTCTGAACGGGGTTGTTTTGGTTTTGGTTTTGCTTTGTTTTAATGTTTTGAGACAGGGTCTTACAACATAGCCTTGCTTGACCTGGAATTCATAATGTAGGCCAGGCTGGCCTCAAACTCACAAAATCCATTTGCCTTTGCCTTTTTAGTTGTGGGACTAAAGGCATGTGCCAGCATGCCCAGCAAGGAAATTTATAGAGCATTTACGTATTGTGTTTGTTCACGTACTGAGGAGCATGTGGCAGTCAGAGAACAACTTATGGGATGTCCTTAAACCAGGTGGATTCTGGGAAATAAAATCAATCCTCAGGCTTGGTCGCCAAGTATTTTTACTTGCTGAACCCTTTGTTAGCCCTTAATTTATAGCCTTTTTTTTTTTTTTTAACATGCATGGGTAATTTTGCAGGCATATTTAGCATTTACAAGCATTGCCAACAAAGGCCAAAAGAGGGTGCAGGACCACTGAACTGGAGTTTTAGGCAGTTGTGAGCTACCACACGGCTGCAGACTGCTGAGCACTGAATCTGAGGTCCTTTGGAAGAACAGCCAGTGTTTGTGGTTGTTTTGTTTTTTCTCAAGACAGGGTATCCCTGTGTAGCCTTGGCTGTCCTGGAACTCATTCTGTAGACCAATATGGCCTGGAACTCAGAGGTCCTCCAGCCCCTGCCACCCAAGTGCTAGGTTAAAAGATGTGCACCACCACCCATTACCACCAACACCCTTGGCATCACTGTTCCTAATCACTGAGCCATCTGTCCAACATCAGAATTCTAAGAATTTTTAAATTTATTGTAGGTGAAAGTCACTTATCAAAAAGTGATTTCCAAATATTTTCAAATATTTTAGGTTTCCTTCACATTAACATTTTTTTATTTTGGTTTTAGAGATTAAAGGCATGTGCCACTAAGTCCATCATATCTTCCCAATTTTAAATATTGTCCCATAATTTATTCCTTTCTCAGAAAGGACCATTCTCCATCAGGCATGCTGGTTGATACACATAATCACAGCATTCTAGGAACCTAAGGCATGAGAATGGACTTATGTGTATGAACAGCTAGGCCTACATATCAAGTTCTAGGGCTTCAAGGACTACGTAGTAAACCTCTGTCTCTAAAGAACAAACCAACAAACAAAAAAACCAGCCAGGCTCAGTGATGAACCCCTATAATTCCAACACTTGGGAGGCAGAGACTGGTGGATCTCTCAATTTGAGGCCAGTCTGGTCTACAGAGATAGTTCCAGAACAGCCAGCACTACACAGAGAGACACTGTCTCCAAAAGCCAAAGTGAATAATTATAATTGTATTAATTATAATCATTAAACTAATAACTAACAAAATAGTAATAATAATGAAAAACAGAAACACTACCACTTTTACTTGAGAAAAACAGCACAAACTAAGCAAGAGAATCAAAGACAAATGACACCATGACAACGACATGAAAATTTAAAATGAAAATCGCTCTGTCCGCCCCATCTCCATATCTGAGAGTGAGAAGTTAAACAACCATGACTGAATTTCTCAGCAATTCAGAGTCATGGTGCTCACCTGGAAAGAATCCATGCAGACAGGACTAGAAGCCAGCTCCTCATCTACTGCATTTAACTTCTCCATGAAAGCACTATCCCTGCTCTGCTTTGGCTTTGGAGGAGGTGGGGGCCCCATGGGCACTACTTCAGCACTGATGTGCCTAACAGCAGGTGTGGTGACTTTCTCAACCTGGTTAAAAAGGACACTGTGTTAGGAAGAAAGCAAGACAGGGAAGGTCGGTCTTTGCATGCAGTCAATGTGGCCATTTTCCTCTTTTCTAGATGGAGACAGGTGAATGGCCATTTCAACACACGGATCTAACTAGGTCTCATCCTACTTGAGCGAGAGAAACAGAAAACTACTTGGCTTTAAAGACAGTACTTAAAACACGGGTTGCACACATCTGACCCTTAACGAGAACTCAGAAAACCTCCTTGACCATGACTAGGTCTCAGTCGTCTCTTAGCTGTTCATTCTCTCAAGGGACTTTGAAAAGGTGACAACCCACCATTACCACTGGTAAATCCGCCACTTATAAAAGAAGCCACTGCTCACATATATGTCTAAAGTCTCCCTTGTCTGGTGCTAGGGTTACCTCTGACAGCATGCCACTCTCCTCATCTGTCTCAGCCACTTCAGAAGACGCTCGCAGTCTGGATCTCTTCACTCCACGTGGAGACGAAGCAGTGCTTTCAACATCACTTTCCAATAAGCTCTAAAACAAACCCAGTGCACTCTCACGTGTGTGCCCCAACCTCAGTCCGGAGCACGAAATGTCACAACAGAATAAATCACAAAATACCAGTCATCTGGAATTCGGGTTGCCAGGATGGCACAGCAATTGACTAGGAGTATGAGACCAAGCCTGACGACCTGACCTCGACTCCCAAGATCTACATGGTGGAAGGTAAGAATCAACTCCTACCAGAATATCCTCTGATCTCCACAAGCAAACTGTGGCATGCACACACAAACAACACAGCCCACACTCAGATGTATGTGTACATATATACACACATCAATATATAATACATAAAATAATTGTGTCATAGAAAGAATACATGTACTATATACAAAAATACTATATACATTTTAGAAAGAAAATGAATTTTCAATGACTTAATATCCTAAAGAGGGAAAGACGGCAGGGATCAGATCGACAGCCTCATCTTCATTATAAACTGTCAAAGGGATTAACAGAAAAAAACAGAAGGAGAAAAAGAAGACCCCTTCTGAAGTGTTAATATCCAAGCATGAAGGCAAACAGCTTCATCCCCAGAACTCAGGAGGTAGAGGCAAGAGGATCTCTTTGAGTCTGAGGCTAGCCTGATCTACCTAGGGAACTCCAAGCCAGCCAGGGCCACACACTGATACCTTTTCTCAAAAAATAAAATAAAATAGGAAAATAATGATGAAGCTCAAAAACAAGAAAAATTACACCACAGTACATAGACATGCATTTTTTAGGTGGTAGATCTATAAAGAAAACAGCAAATAACTATCAAGACATCAAGGGGGGAGGGGGGAGGACGGTACACTCCTCTGTTGGTTTCTAATACAGAGTCTAGAACATACTGTGCAGCTGAGGATAAACCTGAACTCCATTCACAAGTGCTGGGAGTATACTTTATCTTTGTGTTATATGTGTTCCATTTCACAATGTAAGCCTAAATATTTAGGGAGTTTGAAGAGCAGAGAAACACCTCCAGCAAAGAAATTATTAGAAAAGAGAACCATGTCTCAATCATCTCTATAGAATGGGTGACAATGGGTCACCAAATAAGCCCATCCTTATCAAGCCCAATTCTTTTCTTCGGCAACAATGAACACTCACTAACCTCTTCAGCAGTCTCATCTTCCTCTTCTTCATCTGGCTGGTACTCTTCATCTGAGGAGTCATCTTCTTCTAGGTGAATATCCACAAACTGTGGAGGCTGCTTTAATAGACACACAAAACAATGGGGTGGGGGAAGACAGCCTCTAGCTCAGCAGCTAGAGGCACAAGCCCAATGACCAAGTTCAATCCCCAGGACCAGTATGGTAGAAGGAGAGAGCCAATACATGCTATGACAGGTGCTTCCACCACTCAGCACACAAAATAAATAAGTAAATATGAAATAACAAAGAGAAAGAAATGGAACAGGGCTGGAGAATAGAAAGCTCAGAGACAGATGCATGCTAACCAGGCATAAGGCTCTGGATTCTGGCTGCAGCAGAGGACAGATGGGAGGGAAAGAGAGGTGGGGGGAGGGAGGGAGAGGAGAGAGGGAGGCAGAAAGGGAGGGAGGGGAGGAGGATAGGAAGGAAGGAGGGAAGGAGGGAGAGAAGGGAGGGAGGGAGGCACAAGTCACACACATTTGGAAAAAGAAGTGACTATATTAGGGAGAAAAAAGAAATCTGTGAGCCCAATGTTAAGTCACATCAACAACACAGCAGGGTTTTCATGATTCCATTAGGTGGAAGGTTAGGTGTAAACATGGAAAAACCCAAACCTCTAATAAAAAAAGAAAAAGAAAAAGAAAAGGCATATCTACAAAATAGTGAATATAGAGAAAGTAGTTACGTTTCAAAACTGATGAAGTATTTTAGAAAAAGGGTAACAAGACTTCTAAGCTTACCTTAATTTCATTGGCTGTCTTAATTGGTGAAATATTCCAGGTTGGAATTACCTATCAAAAAGAATGTGAGTAATATCATGTATCTGTTTTCCTTTCACTGATAATCACAAAGAACTATATCTAACCACTTCATAAGTAGCTACAATGATCTATTGGTGTTGACTGTCACTGAGCATCATATTCTCAAATAACTGTGGGGTTTATAACTCCAGCACTTGCAGGGCTGAGAGAGGAAGAGTGCGAAAAGCTCAGAGCAGCCTGGCTATAGTAAGTTCCAGGTCAGCAGCCTGGGTCACAGTGTGTGACCCTGACTCAACCAACCCACCACCGGCAACAGAAACAATAGCAGCAACAGCAAAGCTACACAGAAGACAATGAAAAAAGCACTATCCCAGGATGTAACTTGGTTGCCCTTGATTCATGCCAGGGCACAGCATGAAAACCTGGACAGGGTGGTTCACACTGCAATCCCATGTATATCCGGTAAGCATTCTCACATTGAGCTAAGAGCCTCAGCCAACATAATTCTTTCAAAAAGCAAACCCAGAACAATACTGTTCATGTATTCCTTATCTATGAACAACCAAGAATGAGATTTTATTTCCCTAGGTAAAGAGAAACTCACAACACATACCACTCCTTTCTCCACCACTTCCTTCAGTTTAGAGCGCGTCATCTTAGGCTCCTAAGAAGGGAGATACATGAAGAAAATGGTCAATAAAACTTACAGTGTGTTTTTTCCAATCTGAGATGTGTCAAGTTGTTTACAAAATCCTACATGACCTCCCACACTGGAAAATTTCCATGACATGGAAACAGTGACAAGAGGCTACTCACAAACAGTGGCATGTCTTCTGTCTCACTGATGGCAGCTTTCATCATGGCTACAACATGTTCATTTGTAATTACTTCCTGGAGGAGAGAGATGAAATCCCACTTTATGCCAAGAGTTTGTCATCTAGATAATATTCATTTCTATTTAACTGCCACTTGACATAGATAGATCTCTGTGGAGCATAAACAGTAGCTAGATCCTCAAACTGAGCTCAAGAAAAACAACTCAAGATAAAGAAGGCAGAAGCAAACCTTGAAAAAATGTTGCAGCAAATGGTCCCAGTCATTACCTGCTACTGGGACAGAAATACACAGAACCAGGTAAGAGGTGGAAGAAAATTATGCATCAAAGGCATTAATTTTTGATCTTGCCTGTTGTGCATGCTAAGCTATTACTCTTCTAGCTCTCAAAGGCATTCTTCACACATGCACAAAGCACTACTACTATGGATGTTTTTCTGAATAGGAATCTTACTAATCAGATCAGTGGAAGGAGGTATGGGCAGTTCATCTTAACTCCTGTTCAGACTTCTCACTTGTGCTGAGTGCAAAGAGAAACCTAATCCTTAGATGGAACACATTTTGTCACACTTAACCAACAAAACTGCTAATTCATACACCTGGAGTCAGGGGAGTTACAGGTCTACTTATTTGTTCTCGATGGAAAGTTTCTAGGTGAAATATGTAGCTGCCCACGGCTACTCACATGCAGGATGTTCCGTACATTGACTGCTGTCAGATTGTGCTGCTTAGCACCATCCTCTAAGGTACGATCCAGCATGTCATCCAGGTTTAGGTCATGTGCCATCGTCCCTTGTTCTTGACACTTTCCATCTCGTTTCCTCTTGGTACCCTTTTTAGTTTTTTTTCTTCTATCACTTTCTTCATTCTCTTGTCTTTCTGCAAATGAACCAAGAAGAAAGTCCTAGAATCTCCAAAACAACTTCTCTAGGAACTCGGCCCCCAACCAACAGTGGAAAGAAACCAACCTGCCTGCTGTCTAACTTGAAAATCACACACCATCATGTGGCAATGGTGGTATATTATGGAGCTGGTAATGGTACTATGCCACTGGTCATAATACCTAACACATGGCTGGGTATAGTAGCAAACACCTTGAATGCCAGCACTAGGGGGGCAGAGACAGGTAGATTTCTGAGATCAAAGCCAGCCTAGTCTACATAGTGAGTTCCTGAACATGCAGAACTAAATATTGAGACCCTGTCTTGAAAGAACAAAGTAAAAAAAAATTAGCTAACACAAGCCAAGCAGTGGTGACACACACCTTTAATCCTAGCACCCAGGAGGCAGAGGCAGATGGATCTCTGAGTTCAGGGCCAGTCTGGTCTACAGAGTGAGTTCCAGGACAGCCAGGGCTACATAGAGAAACCCTGTCTCAAAACAGACAAACAAACGAACAAAAAACCCCCAAAAACAAAACATTCCCAAAGAACAGAAAACAAATGAAAAAAACAAAAAACAAAAAACCTAAAACTCATGAAACATACTGCAAACTATTTGATATTTGATAGAAACTATTCATTTTCCCATTGTACAGATGAGAAAACTGAAACAGAAAAAATGTCCCTGCCAGATCTGATGGCAAATCTGTAACACCTTGGGATGAGAAGACATAGTACAAGTTCCAGGCCAGTAGAGTCCATAGAGAATGACATGAGCAACATAAAGAACCTCTGCTATGCTGGGCACACTGACCACACACCTTGAATCCCAGAAAGAGGCAGATAGATCTGCCAAAGGCCAACCTAGTCTACACAGGTTTCAGTCTAGCCAGGGCTACCTACACAGTGAAACCCTAACTCAAAAAAAAAAAAAGGGGGGGTGGGGTGGGAGGTGGGGATAGAGAGATGGCTCAGTGGTTAAAAGCATGGACTTCTCTTCTAGAGGAGATTCAATTGGAAACACACATAGTGGCGCACAACTACCTGTAACTCCAGATCCGCAGGATCCGATGCCATCATCTGGCTTCTACAGGCATATGGTGCATAGAAACACATGCAAGCAGGAAATTTATGATGCAGAATTTTTTGAAAATCCATAGATAAATATATATTATTAAGTTAGACTTAGGAAAATATTTAGAAAAAAATAAAAAAATAAGGGTAAGAAATTTACTAAATACACCTGATCCCAAGGATGAAATGACTACATTCAGATCCAGAGCCTGAAGCCATTAAGGTCAAGAGTTCAGTTAATGGTGTAGAGAAATCAGAACGGTATAGTACAGTGTGAAAAGAGTAAGACATCAGGGCCTTCCCTTTTGGGAGGGAATGATGGGAACAGACCCATACAGTAAGACTAAGACACAAAAGGAAACAGCTCAGTGCTTATCCTCTTGAGGAATAAAAACTGCTCTTAAATTGTAGTTTAGTGTCTGGTCCCCAGAAGAAGTCCTTTTACCAAGAGCAGGCATTTGGATAAGGGTTTCCATTGCCTTCAGAAGCTGGAGGAAAGTTCCTTCGTGCTAAAGCAGTCATTCTCCTCAGCATTGGCAAGAACTTGGCCCTTCCAGTTACATATAATTGGTGCCCACTAGCTTGTCGAGATCAATGCTAGACTCCTCAATCCCTGATCTCAAACTACACCCCAGCTCACATGCCCCTTGTCTCCCATTTATCTCTATGTGCAACCATAGAGTATGAAAGTTGTATTTTTTTTTTCAATAAATGCTGCTGGCAGCCATCCTGATTCACCTTCAGATCCTGTCTGTTGTTGCCACACCCACCCTCCTACCCCCGTCTCCACACATGCTCTTTGGGACCTGAACCCCCGACCCCAAGCGGGTCTCAACAAGCCTAATGACTTGACCTCCACACCACTGTCATGGAGCACATACTCATGCATGTCTGTGCACAAACACACACTAAACAGAATAAAGACTAAAAGGTATTAATTGGAGCAGGTGAAATGGCTCAACTGGTAAAGATGCTTTCTTTCTGCCAAGCCAAACACCTGAGTCTTATCCCCAACACTCACATGGTGGAAGCAGAGAACCAATTCCCCCAGGTTGTGTTTCTAACCACCATGTTCACGCTATGGACCACACCCACACCCACACACAAATACACACATATAAACACTACATGAGGGGCTGGAGAGATGGCTCAGAGGTTAAGAGCACTGGCTGCTCTTCCAGAGGTCCTGAGTTCAATTCCCAGCAACCACATGGTGGTTCATAACCATCTGTATTGAGATCTGGTGCCCTCTTCTGGCGCGCAGGCATATATGGAGGCAGAATGTTGTATACATAATAAATAAATAAAATATTAAAAAAAATAAACACTACCTGATGTCATTTAAAAACATAATCCAGTCGGGCGGTTGTGATGCACACCTTTAATCTCAGCACTGGGGAGGCAGAGGCAGGTAGATCTCTGAGTTAGAGCCTGGTCTACAAAGGGAATTCCAGGATAGCCAATGCTACACAAAGAAACCCAGCCTCAAAAAAAAAAAAGCAAAAAACAAAAACAGAGAGAGAGAGAGAAAAAACTATAAAGTAACTAAAGACAAGGAGGAGTCTGAGTAGAAAGGACTAAGGACCATAAATAAGAAAGTGAAATGTTGGGTCTAGGACTGAACTGAAACAAAAGATATCGAGTAGAAAACTAAAGAAATCCAAAGGAGTCTTCTGATCATCACACAACAGCCAAGCATGATGGCACACACTTGTTTGTAATTCCACCTTTTATGAGGCATAAAATTGCCACAAGTTTATATCCAGTTTGGACTACGAAGTAATCCTCTCCCCTAGAAAATTATATATATTATATAAATTATATTATATATCTCAGGTTAACAAAACGGCTGATGGCTGAGCAGGTAAGGGCAATTGTCATGAAGGCCTAATGACCTGAGTTAGATTTAGATGGCACTGTGGAAGGACAGAACTAAGGATTGTGTAGGGACGTCTACATATGAACTTCAATGTACATTCACTGCAGGAGTACACATGCACTCACATGCTAACACACACACACACACACACACACACACACACACACACACACACACACACACCAATAACCATATTGCTACAACAAATCGAACAAGTCACCACGCGTTGGTGGCGCACGCCTTCAATCCCAGCACTCAGGAGGCAGAGGCAGGCGGATCTCTGTGAGTTCAAGGCCAGTCTGGTCTCCAGAGCGAATGCCAGGACAGGCTCCAAAGCTACACAGAGAAATCCTGTCTCGAAAAACAAACAAACAAAAAAAACAAACAAACAAAAAACGAAATCACACAGGCTTTATGTATAAAAAAAAAAGTTCAGGTACCTTAAAAACAATTTAATAAGTGGTACTAGGATAAAAACCCATACTCATCCATCCTGCCCCTCAAACAATTTGTTTGTATATTTATTTATTATTTAGTTGTTTTGGTTATTTGCAACAAGGTCTTACTAAATAGACCAGGCTGGCCTTGAATTCACAGATCTGCCTAAGAGTATTGGGATTAAAGGCTTGCCCCACCACACCCATCCGAAAACAAGTATCTTAATTCTTTCCACAAAACAAACACACATGGTAAAAATTCAAATTGTAAAATTTCTAGAAGACAAGAGAAAATATTCTGCGATGTAAAAGTAGGTAAAGATTTCTGGAGAGAGGACATAAAAACATAATAAATAAAAGAAATATATAAAACAAGCCAGTGCTCAGGAGGCAGATGCAGGTGGATCTCTGTGAGTTCGAGACCAGCCTGGTCTACAAGAGCTAGTAACAGGACAGCATCCAAAGCCACAGAGAAACTCTGTCTCGAAAAACAAACAAACAAACAAACAAACAAACAAACAGAAATATATAAACTCACCTTCACTTAAAAAAAAAAAGTCCCATTGGCCACAAGGGTGACTCGGCAGGTAATGGCACTTGCAGCCAAGTCTGACAATTTGAGTTCAACCCCCAAGACCTACAGATAGAGGAAGATAATTTCTGAAGCACTGTCTTCTGACTTCACATGTATGCAATGGCTGGAGTGCCCACACACATACACGCACAAAAATAAGTAAATAATTAATTAAAAAAACTTGTATCCCTTAATTAAAAACAAAAATAAAATAAAGAGCTAGAGAGATGGCTCAAATATTAAGAGCGCTTGTTCATCCAAAGGACAGTCCCAGCACAAACATCTGGCAGTCCACAACAACCCTAATTCCAGCTCCAAGGCATCCAATGCCCTCTTCTGACCTCCAGAGGCACCCACACATACATGGCGCACACACACACACGCACGCACGCACGCACGGCAAGTGGACTTCTATGAGTTTAAGGTCAGCCTGATCTACAGACCAGCTAGGACTACATAGAGTCACCCTTACTATAAATAACCAAACAAATAAATAAAGCTTTCTTTAAAAATAAAAAAATTAGGGGGCTAGAGAGATGGCTCAGAGGTTAAGAGCACTGACTGCTCTTCCAGAGGTCCTGAGTTCAATTCCCAGCAACCACATGGTGGCTCACAACCATCCATTATGAGATCTGGTGCCCGTTTCTGATGTGCAGATATACATGGAAACAGAATGTTGTATACATATAAATAAATAAAATCTTTTTAAAAAATTAATTAATTAATTAATTAAATCCCAGCTGTGTGTTTAATTCCAGTACTCAGAATACAGATGCATGTAGATTTTTGTGAGCTTGAGGCTAGCCTGGTATACACAGTAAGGTCCAGGACAGCCAGAGCTACATAACAGACAGACCCTGGCTGAAATAAATAAGTAAATAAATAAATAAATAATAAATAAGTGAATAATAAATAAGCCATAGTGCATAAACAAAGGCAGAAGTGTCTTAAATCTGAGGACACCTTGGCTGTCCACGTGAAACCCAACATCAAAAAGTGTTTCCTATGAAGTTCAGCACCCATTTTCCATGATTTGCAAATACTCCTAATAACCTAACAAAAAATTAAAATGCTGGTAATATGGCTCAAGGGTAAAATATTCAAACAACAGAACATTAAACAGCAATAAAACGAACAATCTACAACTTTAGGCAGTATGAATGAATTTTTTAAAAATAATTTAACTTTATTTTATGTGCATTGGTGTGAAGGTGTCAGATCCCCAGGAACTGGAGTTACAGACAGTTCTGAGCTGCCACGTGGGTTCTGGGAATTGAACCCGGATCCTCTGAAAGAACAGCCCATGATCTTAACCGCTGAGCCATCTCTCCAGCCCCAAATGAATTTTGGTAGTATGAATTCATACATAAAACACAGAGTAGAGCCGGGTGGTGGTGGCACACGCCTTTTAGTCCCAGCACTCAGGAGGCAGAGGCAGGTGGATCTCTGTGAGTTTGAGACCAGCCTGGTCTACAAAGCCACACAGAAATTCTGTCTCGAAAAACAAACAAACAAACAAACAAACAAACAAACAAAAAAACACAGAGTAGAAAACAACCACCAAAAGCAAATACAGCTAATCCCATTTGTTTTATAAAGACAAAGAGGCTGAATGAACACATGCTAGTAGAAGTCAGGGTTTATTACTACCAAGGTGTTCAACTAGGAACTGAAAGGGAAGACAAGGTTGGTCTCTAAGTTCCAGATGCTGCCATTACCTTGACAGAAAACCCCAGCCAGCTGATGTGTGCAGTTACTACATACGTATTATGTGCTTCAATAGTCTGTTGCTTTGATGCTGCTTCAATTGTTTTTGTTTTGTTCTGTTTTAATTAAAAAGAAAAAGAAAGCCTACCCATTGGAATAAAGAGTCCACCATCCTCCTTCTCTTCCTCAGTCTGGTGAACCACAGTTCTGAGTGGCTTTTCTTGAGGAAAGGCAGAACCATCTGGCTGGAATGGTTTCCTAGGCTGGGCTCCTGGTTTTGCAGACTGGCTGCCAGATGACAGAAAAGGTAACTCCCCTCCAGAATGCATCTCAAGTTTTCCTAAAAGAATCGCAAACAATGCTCCACACTCTGCTCATTCTTAATCACGTGCTACTGCAGAATTAGCATCTTTTCCTAAGATCTTCATGTTAGACACCTTCATTAAGCATACTATACACATAGGCTTTCCCTTCTCTTCAAGATAGGCTCCCAAAAACAAATAACGAAATGAAAATTCAGATCCAAATTATTCACCTATAATTCACAGAATGAACTAGATAACTGCTGCAATAACATTTTGAATTCAAATATGCTTTGAACCCTATGCTTTCCTAAGAAAAATAAGACCTTTTTGGGGATTTAGTTTAGTGGTAAATAGTTAGCCTAGTACATATGTCTGCTCTGGGTTCAATTCACAACACTATCAGATCATTATAGAGACATGTATTTAGACTTGACTATTAACCCTACATTAACACCAGAAAAAGATATAAAAATGTCCCAGGTAGGAGCTGGATCAGAGATTAAGAGCAATGGCTGTTCTTTCAATTCCTGGCACCCATACTGCAACTCACATCCACCTGTAACTACAATTCCAGGTGATCTAATGCCCTCTTTTGCCCTCTACAGGCATAGGCATGCACCTGGTATACAGATAGGCAAAACACCTATCTGTGGTTTGATTGAGAATGACCCCCATAGGCTCATATATTTGCATGCTTACTCCTCAGTTGTGAACTGTTTGAGAAGGATTCAAACGACTAGGAGATACAGTGTTGTTGGAGGAAGAGTAGCAATGGGGGTGGGCTTTGAGGTTTCACAAAAGCCCATGCCAGGCCCAGTGGTTCTTTGTCTGTGGACGGGAAATGTAAAGGTCTCAGCTACTGCTACAGCACCACACTTGCCATCATGTTGTCATCCACCACAGCAAGGTGACACTGAACTAACCCACTAAAACTATAAACCAGGACCCAAATAAATATTTTCTTTTATAAGAGCTGCCTTGGCCATAGTGTCTCTTCACAGCAATAGAAACAACAGAACAATAGAAACTACTAACAACAGACATAAAAATTTAAAAATTGTAAAAATGAAAACTGTCTGAGGCATACTGGCACACAACTATGACCCTAGCACTGGGGAGGTTGAAGCAGAAGGATATTGAGTTTAAGGCATAGGCTCCATAGCGAGGCTAGGTCTGAAAATAAAAAAGTAAATAGATAAACAAATAAAAGCAGACATTCCTGACTCTATAATTAATTTTACAAATAAATTAATATACCATTAATCATTAAATACATACTGCCAAAAAGAAACATGAAAATCAACTGGTCAACACTGTAAATTGGAAGACAATCTGATGTACATAGGGAGTTTCAGGAGAAGGAAGACTCATATGCTAGGTGGCACATGTCAGCAATGGGAACACAGAAGAAGGAAGATCTCTGTGAGCTGCAGGCCAGTATGGACTACAAAGTGAAACTGTCTCACAAGAGAGACAGAGAGACAGACACACAGAGAGAGACAGAGAAAGAGAAGGAGAGAAAAAAAAACACTATTCCTGGGAGCTGTCTTTGCTTTCCAAATCCTCACATGCACTAACAGACACAAGCACACAAATAAACAAACAGCAGAGTTTGGCAACACCATTAACCAAATCCTGGGGAAGCAGAGGCAGTCATATCTCTAGGTTCGAGGCCAGCCTGGCATACAGAATGAGTGCCAGGTAGCAAAGCTATATGATGAGACCAGGTCTTTAAAACTAATTTCTTTCTTTCTTTTTCTTTTTCTTTTTTTTTTTTTTTTTTTTTTTTGAGACGAGTCAAGTGTAGCACTGAGGAGAGGGACAGTGTAGAACAGGAGTTCAAGTTAACCTGTAACAGACTGTGCACATTGACTGAAAATGACTCACTAACTTCAGACCAGTCCAAAGAAGAAATTCAGAAAGTGAAAATAGTTAAACATAAAAAGAAACCAATGTTTTAAAAGAAAAAAAAAAGAATGCATCAGCACTTGCATATACACAAAATATCTCTGAGACACACCCAAGGAGCTGCTACAGGGGATCAGAGGGAAAGAGTGGAGGGCAGGAGGCAGAGCAGAGCCTGAACAAGTGCTCATCACTTCACAAGAATAAGGGGAGAAGTCTGATGCTCACTGAACTCTGTATTCATTTGTTTGGGGTTTCCTTGGGGAGAGTGGTTTGTTTGGTTTTATTTTGATATATGGCTTGGGAGTACAAACTTTAATGGCTGAACCCTTGTTTTTATTTTGAGACAAGGTCTCCCTACATAGCTGAAGCCAGCCAGGAGACACAGCGTCCTGCCTCAGCTTCCCAAAGGCAAACATTACAGGTGTATGCCACCACATACAGGTGTATGCTACTTTCTACATTTCCAAAATGTTTTTGATGTGTTTGCTGCCTCCTTTTGTTTATAGAATCTAAAGTCACCTCCATTGGCAACATGCAACAGGCTTTGCTTAACAAGGACCGTAGTAACTGCTCTCTAATCCATCAGGGACTGGTAAAATAGCTCAGCAGGTCAAAGTTGATTGTAACCAAGTCTGATCCCCAGAACCCACACAGTGGAAGGAGGACATGCTCTCAGTTATGTCCAGTCTGGGATACACAGTGAACTCAAGGCCAGCTCAGGCTGGAAACAACTAACAGTAACTCACCCTGGCACTGAAATTTCAGGTATGTCTACATACATACTTGTCCTGCTTCCTCCCCTTCTTCCTTTGATTGTTTTGGATACAGGGTCCCTCTACACACCCCTTGACTGTCCCGGAAGGCACTATGCACACCAAGCTGGCCTCAAACTCACAGAGATCTGCCTGACTCTGCCTCCTGAGTGCTGGGAATAAAGGACTGTCCCGCCATGCGTGCCCAGCACTGTATTTTTTTCTCCAAAGCCAGGTCTCATGTAACCCAGGCTGACCTCAAAGTCACTATAAAACCAAAGATGACCTTGAATTCCACCCCCATGTGGGGAGCTTCCAGGCATGGGTCACTATACCCACACCTTACCTTTTCTTGAGACAGAATCTTGCAATGTACTCCTGACTGGCCTCTATCTATCAGCAATCCTCCTATCTCAGCCTCCTGAGTGCCTGGATTACAGGCAAACACCACAACGCCCAGCTTACAATATTTTGAAATACATGCCAGCACCTTTAAATCCACATAAAATTGCTCTTCAAAGTACCCATATCCAGGTTGACAGCAGAGCTTTCCTCACTGGAACTTCTGTCACCTGAAACATCTGGAACTATTCCAAGTTAGCCTACAATTCTGGTTTGGTTTTATGAAGCAGGGACTCCTATTCAGGCTGGCTTCAAAACCACAAATGCACCGCCAAGGATGCACTAGAACCCTTGATCCGCCTGTTGCTGTCTCCTAAATGCTGAGAGTTACAGATGTACTCCACCACACCATGTTTTATGACTTGCTGAGGCTTCAATCCAGAACTTCATGAATGCTAGGCAAGCACTCTAGGAACTTAGCTACAGCCCCAGACTTTGTCCTTTAAAAAAAAAAAAAAAAATACTCTGTGTGTGTGTGTGTGTGTGTGTGTGTGTGTGTGTGTGTGTGTTTATGTATGCCTCTGATCTCTGCAGGCATGAACACGTGCCTGCAGAGATCAGAGATGCTGTAACTACCCAACAGCTGCAGTTATAGGTACCTGTAAGCAACTCAAACTAAGTGTTGGGAATTTAACTTCAGTCCTTTGAAAGAGCAGTATGTGCTCTTAATCATTGAGCCACCTTTCCTGCTCCCAATTACTCTTTTGAAATTAATTCATATATACTAATTTCCCTCCCTCCCTGTCTCTTCCATTTTTGTATAGCAAAATCATGCATGGTACAAAGTTCTTTTTCTTTGAAACTTTCTTCCTCTCACTTAGCCACATTGGGTTTTAAAAACCTTACAGACCTCCAAACTTCAAGAGGCTGATGAGACGACTCAGAGGTTATGAACACTGGTTGTTCTTCTAGAGGTCCTGAGTTCAATTCCCAGCAACCACTTCATGGCTCACAACCATCTATAATGAGATTTGGTGCCCTCTTCTGATGTGGAAGCATCCGTGCAGGAAGAACACTGTACATAATCTAAAAATAAAATCACTTTTAAAATTATTTATCTTATTGGTGTTTTGTTGTATGTATGTCTGTCTGTCTGTGAGAGTGTTGAATTCTGGACTTGGAGTTACAGACAGTTGTGAGCTACCATGTGGGCACTGGGAATTGAATCCGGGTCCTCTGGAAGAACAGCCAATGCTCTTAAACCACTCTCTAGCCCTAAAAAAATCAATCTGAAAAACAAAGAACTCCAAACATCCTTTGCTTTATAAATACCCTGGATGTCAAGTAGTGGTAGGGATGCTCAACGATGATGAGCTCTTCCAGAGAACCCAAGTTGGATTCCCAGCACCCACATGCCAGCACACAACAGATCTGAAACTCAGGTTCCAGGGAATCTTTGACACCCTCTTCCAGCTTTGGTGGGTATCAGGCACACATTTGGTACACAGACATATATGCAGACAGAAGACCCACACACATAAAATAAACAATTGGTTTTTTGACTAATGGTGGGAGGGAGAGTGCTCAGCAGTTAAAAGTACACTTATGTTCTTCCACAGGACCTAAGTTCAGTATCCATCACCGACATGGCAGTACAAAACCATCTGAAAATCCAGTTCCAGGCTGTCTGATGCCCTCTTCAGATCTCTCTTAACAACCAGACATGGACATGAGAGGACAAACACATACATGTGGACAAAAAACTCATACACAGAAAATAAACCTTTTTTATGAAGTAATTAAAATTTAAGCAAAACCAAAACCAACAAAGCTAGTTGCTAAAGAGCTCAGAGGGAGAAACAAGGCATAGCTGGGGTTGTAACTCAAGTCAAAGCATTCCCAGAACACCAGAGGCCCTAGGATAGATGCTTATCACTGAGCGTGGACTTGATGGATACAAGAGCATTCTGTTGGTGAGGCTCACCTGCAGTCAAAACCCTAACTTCTATTCACAATTGTTCTCTTTGCCTCCTGATAGTTATTAACAGAGATTTGACCTTATAACTGGTTGGCATACATCAGAATAAATATTAACATAATTTAAAAGAGAGAGAAAAAACAAAAATAGTATACACTATTTGGAATAGCTGAAATTACAATGATCAGACACAATACACAGACACAGACACACACATACACACACCAATAAGGGTCAAATTAAGGGCCATGAATATGTAAAGCAAGAGTCCCAACTATTGACCTATATCCCATATATCCCATCCCTTGGCTTCAGATATAGTGTATTGCTCTATAATCTGCCTTCAAACTCACATATAGTAATCAAAAACTTAAATATGTACATTTTGGAAAATATTGAAAACTAAAAATAAATGAAGTTTATCCTATGAAGCATGCTAGCACAATATGTAATTACCATAACTTTAGCTCTCAGAAGGGAGAGGCAGAAGACATATACTGAAGCCCAGACAGGCCTGAGAAATGAATTTCAGATCACCCTGACCTCCAGTGAGAGACATTATCCCTAAAAACCAAAAGCAACTTTTTTGAAAGGAGAGAGAAAATCAATAGGAGGCCAGTACTGTGATACAGAGCGTATGCCTAGTATGTACAATCCCCTAAAATCAATCTCTGGCACTGCAAACAAAGTAAGAGATGGTGTTAGCTTTGCTTACCTATTAATAAAGTTACCTAATAGAAAAATTACAACACATAAGTGAGAAAACTAATGTTCTTTACAACTGCCACTTGGAGTAAGTAACCTTTTCCTAATTCTTCTGATATACTTTGTAGCATCCTCCTCTGTCTCTTTATCTCTAGCCTAGGTGTATATGCCACCACTCTGTCAAACTGCAGCTCTCAGAGCCTTTAGTCCAAAGAATTTTATCACCTCTGGAAAGCCTTTCTCAGTGTCCAAACAATAGTCTTCCAGCTTTATAAATTCTTAACTTTTTTTATTGTATTTTTGTTTTTGTTTTTTTTTTTTTTTTTGGTTTTTCAAAACAGGGTTTCTCTGTGTAGCTTTGGAGCCTATCCTGGCACAAGCTCTGGAGACCAGGCTGGCCTCGAACTCACAGAGATCCACCTGCCTTTGCCTCTCGAGTGCTGGGATTAAAGGCGTGTGCCACCAACACTCAGCCTAAATTCTCAATTTAACAGACTATTCATAGTTCGTCTCTCTAGATATACAAAACAAAGGTTCAAAGTGAAACGGAGAGGGAAAAGAATACAGACATAGCTCAGAAATTAAGAGCAACAGGAGCTCTTGAACAGAACCCAGGTTTGATAGGTAGCAGCCACATGGAGGCTCAACCGTTCATTCCTAATGTTAGTTCCAAAGGTTCTGACACTCTCCTTAGCCTCCATGGTCACCAGGAATGTACAAAGGACATATATATGCATCCAAAAGAAATACACATTAACATCAATTCTTTTAGTGGGGGAGGGGGAAACAGAAGACAATACAGAGAGTTGGAGAGAAAATCTGGACCCATTCATAAGGTTCACTGTGTTTAATGAGAAGAACAGTTCCAGGTGCAAGTCCACACCACAAAAATATCCTGTCAAGAAACACTTCTCTGTAAAAGCACCACAGAGAGCAAAGACAAGCCAGGGGTGGTGGTGGTCCACACCTTTACTCTCAGCACTCGAGAGGCGGGTAAGTTCCAGGACAGCCAGAGCTAGGTAGAGAGAAACACTCAAAAAGAGGAAAGGAAAACAACAAAGTGGCACAGGTTACCTACCTGCCCCTTAACTAAAAAGCCTGGGTCCCTTAGGAAGATATACACTCACGATTTCTTGAGATGGGACCCACGCTTAAACAGGCAACTC
Source organism: Cricetulus griseus (assembly GCF_003668045.3). Lineage (NCBI taxonomy): Eukaryota > Metazoa > Chordata > Mammalia > Rodentia > Cricetidae > Cricetulus > Cricetulus griseus. The sequence goes on from NW_023276806.1 coordinate 65,709,463, forward strand.
ATTTACTTCTCACAGATTGCCCTTTTGTCATCTGAAGACAGTCTCATACAATGATCGAAGAAAGCCTGCATTCTGACACAGCCCTCCGCCTAAGGTCAGGTGTGGGATTTGTCACTTATAGCATCAAGTTAAGTGTGCAGCATTTTAGAGTGTAGAGCTTCAGATCAGGGATGCTCAACCTAAACAGGCAAGGAAAAAGCAACCGAGACCTTTCCCCCTTACCTCCTTCTGCCATGACTTCTTCACCCGGCTCTCCTGAAGGAGGCTCCTCCATGACAGGATGATCCCCTTGGTCTTCTCTGGTAACCAGCCCAGGCGGGAAGACAATTTTCTTCCCTTTCCTTGAGGCTGTGGCCTGGAGTCTCTCTTTATCCATGTGTACAGTCAGGGAATGAGAAGACTCCAAGGAAGGAAGGGCGATTTCCTGAGCGATGGCTCCATCAACAGCCTCCAAAACAGGTGGGTTTCCATGCTGGGTGAGCATCTTAGGGCGCAGAGACGGATCCTCCACGCTGAGCTGATTTTCTACATCATGACTGGAGTCCACCTCTGGGCACACTGCACTCTCATGGTGCTGATCCCAGGATAGTGACTCTGACGCCAAACCTTTAAGCTGGACAGATTCAGGCTTCACAGATGACTCTAAGTCTAAGTCATCTCCCTCCTGGCTATCCTGCTGGTGCACAGACTCTGTCACTGTAGCTCTTCTCTTCTTACAGGGCAACATTGTACAAGTCCCACTTCTGGTCCATCCTGAAAGGATACAGGGCAAGTCTTGGTCACCTCAGTAGTATTAATAGTAATTAATAACTGGTGGTGGTGGTGGTGGTGGTGGTGGTGGTGGTGTACTCCTTTAATGCCAGCACTCTGGAGGAGGCAGCAGGCAGATCTGTGACTTCAAGGACAGCCTGGTCTACAGAGTTAGTTCCAGGACACGCTTCAACCCTGGGGTGGGATGGGGGAGTAACAATAATAACATTTGATCAGTTTTCATCTCATGATCCCCAAGCTCATTCATCAACATAGAATTTGACACCAAATGCCTAGGATTTTTAGGGGAGGATGAGACACTAGCTCAATTCAAATTCCAAACTGAATTATTATGGTACCTTGACTAGGCTAAGCTTGTTACCTCAGGCTTGCAGAGATGGTACAGGCCTCTCTTCCCTGCCTAGGAAGACAGGCAGGTGGATCTCTATGAGTTCAAAGCATAGCTGGTAAGTTCTAGGCCAGCCTGGAACTGGCCACTAACACTCACATTCAAATGCCCACAGACAGACATGGAATCCAAAAATTCAAAAGTAAATCTTACAATATCACATATCACTTTTGTAATCTCTGGCTCTCCATCCGCAAAGGCTAGGATATGAACTCGGTTGAGAAAAGGGAACCCTTAACTGGTGTCTCCAGCCCCAGCACCATGTGGGTATGTCGGCACTCACTGACTGTTGCCTGAGAGGTGAATGGATGAACGTGGGCTTGAACAATGCTGCGCTGCGTTTGGACCAAGCACTTAGCGTTTACATAGGTACTGGAGGAGTGGCTTCTAACTTGCTTTCTATCTCAGGAAGATTTTGAACTTGTGGCCCTGCTGCCTCCACTTACAGGTGTTTATACAGCATGCCATTCTATGCATTGGGAACCGAAGCCTTATGCATGGAAGGTAAGCACTCTACCATCTGAGTACATCCCCAGCCTCTCTCTGGTTGCATCCTTCCCCACAAAAACACTTTGACAAGGAGTTCCAAGAACAGAATAATTCACTGCCAACCTTCAAGTCTGAAAGAGCACTCAACAGTACTAGAGGAAACTTACTAGTGGCAGCCTTTGTTCCCTCCGACTCCAAGTTTCATCTATGAAGATAACCTTAAGCCTCTGCAATGCACCTTCTCTAGGGCATTAAAGGAGGCCCTCACCATAACAACCCAGGTTCTTCTCTTGGTAAAGTTCAATGACCCAGAGAAGATTCGTTGATCCTGTCAGGGAGGGTGGTAAGTGACCAAGAAGGGGAATGGGAATCACCTAGGCGATTCCTTTATTTCACAGATGACTTCGTGAGATTCAGGGAGGGGGGTAGCAGTAAGAGTGCGGGGAGAAGGGAGTAGCCAGCAGCTGTTCTGTCAGAACTGTGCGGGGATCGCTGAAAGGGCTTCACACAACAGTGGCTCCAAGAGTCTGCTCCTTAGAGACCAGGAGGTAGATCAGCAAAGTGGATGAACGCCAATCCGCCCGCCGTACTGCACCCCGGGGGGTGGGGGTGGGGGTGGGGCCCTCGGCGTCCGGGAAAACATTTCAGAGGGAGTCCTAGCTGCGCTCTCCTCACCGCTCAACACTGGCCCAAGCCCGCCCCCACACACACACTCACACCCCGGCTACGCAATCCCCTTCACGCACCGCGCACCCAGCCTCGGAGCAGACGCCCCTCATCCTGGGCAGCCTCCGCCCCGGAGTCCCTCGTCTAACGTGCCTCTTCCCGCCCCACCGCACACTACCAAGTACCCTCGGACGCCGGCCTGATCCCGCGGAAACCCCGCTTCTGCACCAGCGGAAGTAAGGCAACGGCACTGCCTGACGTGCGCGACCCCGAGGCGCGTAGGCTGGACGTCAAGGAGCATGCGCACAACGATAGGCGCCATCTTCTTTTAGGGCAGCCTGAAGCCACAGCGCTAATACGTCAGTTAAGGGAAAGAGTAACAGTATATGACAGCTAGGTGGCCGGTAAGTAGGCAGGCAAGCACGGAGGCACTCAGGCAGGCAGGCAATTAAAGCTGTAACTTGCTAAAGTGCTTACCTTGAATGCTGCAAACTCTTGAGCTTGAATCCCAAAGCTAAACAAACCCAGTTTGCTGGTGCTCGCGTATAATGGCAGCACTTCGGGCGTGGGGACACAATGATCAAGAGTTCGAAGCTATTCTCAACACAACTCCCCCCTGTCCTGTCTATAAATAAATACATGAAAGGAACTTCCCTGCCAGATGTGGTGGCCCACGCCTTTAATCCCAGCATTCAAGGGGAAGTTGCAGGCACATCTCAAGAGTTCGAGGTCAGCCTGGTTTACAGGGCAAATTTGAGGACAACCAGGGATACACAGATAAACCCTGTCTCAAAAACGAAGGGAAAGAATAATGGGAGGAAGGAAAGGAGAGAAGGAAGGAGGGAGGGAGGAAGGGAGGGAAGGAAAAAGGAGGAAGGAAAAAGGAAAGATACTTCCTAGGTTTCTCTAACTTTAAACATACAACTCAAAACAGGGGGTTGGGAATTTATAGTTTAAGTTGACAACTAATCACCCTACCCGCAAAATACCTGGAACATAGGAAGAAGAGAATTCCTAAAATTCAAAAGGATGCTCTAGATACAAAAAAAACAAAGGCAGTCTTGAACTCAAGGTATGGCAGTTATCATATCTACATAATATTTTTCATTGTGCAAAATATTCTCCCATTGTCTCTAGGCGATTTTGTCTCCATGAAAACTCCTGGAGTCCAATGGATATTTTATCACTTTTTTCAGTTGGCAGATTCTGGCCATGCTGGGTAGATGATCACAAAAGTACCCAGTTATCAATAGGATTCGGTATCTAAAATTCCAATCTCACTTTCTCATGCATTGACCCAGTACACAGTCAAGTCCCTCGTGTTTGCGAGAGTTTTATGTTTTTTTTTGTTTTGCTTTGTTTTATTTTATTGGGATTTTTTTTGTATGTTTGTTTGTTATTTTGGTTTGTTTTTGGTTTGTCGTTGTTGTGGTTGTCTTGCTGGGATTGAAAGCACACCGCCCAGTGGATGTTAGGTCCTTTGTTATTGTTGTGCTACTTTGAGACAGGGTACTGGCCTGAAACTCAGTTTCGTCTCGCTTCTGCCCAAGTTTGATCTTTAATCGGTTTCTAAAGTTTAGTTTACATAATTGCCTTTATTGTTTCAGGAATGCACATAGCAATAGCAATCATTAGTGAAACAATAGAATTTTGTTTTTCACAGCTTCTGGAACCCAGCATGTCCGGCTTCCATCCGTATAAACCCAGGCAACTGGAGTCACAGCTGCAGAAAACGCTAAAGCGATTGTCTTCCTGCCCTTCTGTATTTGGAGACCTAGCCAAGGCCGTCCTTGACTCTCCTGCCTCACCCACTCGAGTGCTACAGTCACTGGAATATGCGACTAAAGAAGCACAACACCTACACTTCTTATTGGGCTTTGAAATTGTAGCCCCAACGCCCACAGCCTGGGGGTGGGCGGAACCTTGTCCTCGGGAAAACTCGGCGGTGGGAGGGGTCTCCTCTCGAAGAGCTTCCGGAAACTTTCGGGCAGAGGCGGAGTCTTCTGCCGAGGGCCCTTCGGAAAGAGGCGGAGCTTATCTCGCATCAGGACCAGTCCGACTGCACCTGCATCCTTAGCTCAGAGCATCCCAGGAGCACCTAAGAGGAAAGTGCAGCTAGCAACCAGGGATCCGACTGTCGCAGGGGCAGTCTGCCAGGCACCTTCCCCTCCCCTGATCCGGAGGTCTACAGCCGCGGCCTCGGTACTCACCGAGATTCCCAAAGTTGTTTGACCTCTGCAAAAGTGTTGCTACCAACAGCCTCTGATTACAACATGGCTGAGATCACAAATATACGCCCCAGCTTTGGTAAGTAGAGTCTGACAAACTAATTTTGAGGCTATCAGTGCCGGCGCAAAGCCAGGTAGCTGAGGAATTGGCGGGGAGTGAAGTCCAGATGGGAGCCTCTAGTTGCCAGCCCTGCTAGAATAGGGTCTGAGGTGGTGAGTGACAACAAGGCAGGCAGTGGACAGCGCCTGGGTTTCAGCTTTGGGCTGCAGAGGTGGCAAGGCCGGAGTGCCACGGAGGGTAGGCAATCCGGGATGCTAAAACCTTGACCGTAAACCCTTGGTGCACTGTCAGCACGGCTGGAGGTGAGAAACGGCAAGCATGCGGAGGATGTGAACCCACCTTCTGGAGGAAGAGAGGTGGGGTAGTTCGAGCCCTCCCCCTTGGGGCATGCAGGGCGGTGCCCCTTTCCTCCCCCTCCTACTTCTGAGGGCTGCAGGAGAGGGAAGCGGCAAGGGGGACGGGGCCTCAAGATGGCAGCGTGGAGACTATGGGCTGTGTGGCTGGCAGTCAAGGGAGGCAGAGGCCTCCAGGAAAGAAGGGTGCGGGGGTGGGGAGCAAAAGGGAAGCCACTCCTTAGGCCGGTCAGAGGGTTGCTAGGGCTGGGGTAAAATGCTAGCCCTGCAAGCTTCGTTCTGCACCGTAATGGTGGGGTCCTTGCCGGTGTTACCAAAAGGCGTTTGGCGCTGCCGGGCGGAGAGATGGCGTGATGTCTATTTCTGAGACTCCTGGCAGTGCCTAGGCGCCCCTTCCGGGGCCTTTGTTCCCTGTTTCCCTGGTCTGGTTTTTCGAAAAAGGGAACTCACCGGTGCTGTTGCCTGTGGGGGCGGCATTACTCGCTCTTATATACTGTGCTGTCTGTAATCTTAGCATGTCTTCCAGTGTAGGTATGATTATGTGCACTCTCCAGACCAGGAGAATGAACCTTGGAATACCATGAAGTCCAAATGAACTAGTCATGGTAGCACTAGGGTTTGAAGCAATGCCTGACTGCTGCCCTAGTCATTCTGATTCTGCTGTAGGACACTGGCCTTAGTGACAGTGAGAGGCTGTGTTTTGCCAAAGAAGAGTCAGTAATGAGGTGTGAGACTGAAGGAGTAGCTCAGAGGAAGAATGTACACCTGAGTGGTGCAAAGGTTCTTGGCAGGACCACCAGCCCTGAAAAGCAAAAAACAAATCCAACACTGACGTGGTGATGTATGCGTGCCCAGCCTAGGAGACCCAGTTCAAAGCCAGCTTAGCACCACTTCCGACTTCTAAGCCAGACAGGGCAATCTAATGACACTGGTCTCTAGAAACAAAGCATCCAGGAATGGTGGCTCTAGGCACTTTTTCCCAGCACTTGAGAAACTGGGGTAGAATTTTGAGTTCAAAGTAAGCCTGGGACATATATTGAGTTCCAGCCAGGCTGGGCTAGAGAGGGAAACCTTGCCTTAATAAAATAAAACAAGTTGAGTGGTTGTGGTGCACCCCTTTAATCACAGCACTGGGGAAGCTGAGACAGGCAGATCTCTGTGATGTGGATGCCAGCCTGGTTTGCTGAGCAAATTCCAGGAAACCTACAAACCTACAGAGAATCCCTGTCTGGAAAAACCCCTCTATGTGGATACAAAGTCCATTCGTGTACTAGGGGTAAATAGTGATCCACTACCAGTGGCCCCAGATTGTCCAGACCACATTTGTTACAAAGTACTTTAAACACTGCCACATGACAGAGGGCATACCAGGCCAACACTGAATGATCCATGACCTTGAAATACAAAAAGTAATCAATTGGTATCACTATAATTTACACTTTATTGGTTGAATCATTCAATCACTCTGTGGGTTGCAAAATGGGGACCACCTCAGGTGTCAGTCCTTACCCTTCCACTTGTGTGAAAGAGGGTCTTGTTATATTTGTTTTTTGAGACAAGTCCTCAACAGGTAGCTCCAGCTGTCCTTAACTAGGCAAAGTAGACTAGGCTGGCCTCAACCTCAGTCATCTGCCTTTGCCTCTTGAGTGTTTCAAGGTGTTCACCATCGTATCTGGCTATTCATGTTTTCTTCCTTTTTTCTCTCTTTCTGTCTTGTGTTCTGGTTTTTTGTTTTTATTTACTTTTTTGTTTTTGAGACATTATCTCTCTAATTATGGCTGACCTGGAACTCACTCTGGAGACCAGGATGACTTCAAATTCACAGAGATCCTCCTGACTCTGCCTCTGGAATGCTGGTATTAAAGGAGTACACTACCTGCACTCCTTTCTTATTTTTCTACTGTGTATGGCAGGCTAGCAGACCCATGAGCATCTGGAGATAGCTATCTTCCCATAGGACTGCTAGAAACACAGATACCACCAGCAAACTCCAGCAATGCAGGCAAGCATTCTATCAACTGAGCTCCATCTGTCTCTGCCTCCTCAGTGCTGGGATTAAATTCTCTTGCCATGATGCCTGCCTTATATATAGTTCTTTTACACAAGCACATGGGTCTGAGAGGAAAGAGAATGGTATGGTCCATGAAGATAGACTTGGTTAAGAGTGGGTATTGAGGAAGGGAAAGGTTGTGGTTTTACTTTATTTTTACTTTTATTTTTCCAGACAGGGTCTCTCTCTATATAGCCATGACTGTCCTGAAACCCTCTCTAGACCAGACTAACTGGGAACTCAGAGAACCAACTGTCTTTGCTTGCAGAGTACTGGGGTTAAAGGGTGTGCCACCATTGCCCAGTCGTGTTTTTCCATTAATAGTTCTCTACCTGTCTAATGCTGTGACCCTGAATATAGTTCCTCATGTTGTAGTGACCCCCAATCATAAAATTATTTGATGCTATCTTATAACTATAATTTTGGTACTCATTCTGAATGGCAATACAAATACATCATATGCAGGATGTATATCCAGGCGTATAAATTCAGCATAATTAAAGCAGTGATTAGTCACAAAAATACACAATTATATTTGTTGCTGATTCCAAATAAATATATTATTTTCTTGATTTATGGTGTAGCATTGGTAACAAGTCTTATACTAACAATAATAAACTACATTTGTACCTTTTTTTAAAAAGATTTATTATATATAGTGTTTTGTCAGCATGTTTTGCCTGCAGGCCAGAAGGGGGTACCAGATCTCATTACAGATGGTTGTGAGCCACCATGTAGTTGCTGGGAAAACTCAGGACCTCTGGAAGACCAGCTAGTGTTCTAAACCAGTGAACCATCTCTTCAGCCCATATATTGGTACTTCTTGCAACAGTATGAATACAAAGACACCTTCACTGAAAAGGTTGAGTTGCTTCCTTCTGAAATTCTCGGGGCAGTCTTTGCAGGAGCACAAAGATCACTTCCAGAGGTGATCTTATTTAGACTTGATAACCAGCAAGTTGGAACACAGTTCCAACAGTCTCAGACAGAACACATTATAACTGCAAATCCATGATCCAGAATTTGATAACTGGAATGTATAGAACTCAGTTCTCACTGCATCATTGTTCCTAAATTCAATGAATTCCTCTTGTGCTGTGGCAGGAACATTTTCAGCGTTGTGTGTGAATGGGTTTACTGGCAAATATAAATGGAGTTTCAGAAAGATATGGGAAATACAATGAAACTTTGTCTACAAGCAGGTGCACATGTTCTTTCACAAAAATTTTTATTGTAATCCTTTTTCTAGTTCAGTATCATGTTCCTCAAAGACATCAGATAAAATAGACAACATATAAATTTGTTTTCATCCTCCACTTTTTTTTTCTTTTCGCTAAAGTTGAGGTTTCATTTGGAATATGAACTTTTTAGAAAAATTAAGGCATGTTGCATTGGACCTTGTATCGATAAATTTAACTCATTCAAGATAGCAAAGATGGTAACCAATTAAGCTATTTTCTGTTTTCACTTTTATTACTGAAAAGTGCTTCAAACTGTGGTCTTGCTTTCTGGTTTAAAAAAGTTTTGAGCTCTTCATGAAGCTCCAAAACACATTTTAGCTGGGCAGTTGTGTCACACACCTTTAATCCCAGTGCTCAGGAAACCAGAGACTGGTGAGTCTCTTGTGAGTTTGAAGCTAGCCTTGTCTAAAATGTGAGTTCTAGGACAGCCAGTACTACACGGAGAAACCTTGTCTCTGGGAAAAACAAAACAAACCAAAAAATGAAAACCACCACATTTTAAAACCTTTCCACTCAAAAAACCATCTGACTTCAGTGAGAAATTGCAGAGCTTTGGTCATTGCAACCAACTTATTACAACACAGTTGTGAAAACAGTCACTGTTTAAAGTGATTGCCTTTACAAAATTAACAATTTATAACACTTTTTATTACTTCTAGCAACTCTTTTTTGGGAGCTTGGGGGTTCAAGACCAGATTTCTCTGTATAACAGCCCTGGCTGTACCAGAACTCACCTTGTGGAACAGGCTGTCCTAGAGCTCACAGAGATCTGCCAGCCTCTGCCTCCTGAAAACTGGGATTAAAGGCATACAACACCACCACTTGGCATTTCTTATAACTCTTTTTTTTTTTTTTTAAAGATTTTATTTATCTATTATGTATACAACATTCTGCTTCCATATATATCTGCACACCAGAAGAGGGCACCAGATCTCATAATGGATGGTTGTGAGCCACCATGTGGTTGCTGGGAATTGAACTCAGGACCTCTGGAAGAGCAGTCGGTGTTCTTAACCTCTGAGCCATATCTCCAGCCCATTTCTTATAACTCTTATGACAACATCTTTCACTGCTAATATTTGCTGTTGAATCATATGGTGGCTTCTGATGACTTTTGGTGACTTATTCAGTACAAAAAGTTGAAATCCAAATGGACATAAAAGGATAGCTGGAGCACCATCTGTGTAAAAATCACAAACCTTTCCCCAAGAGATCTTATGTTCTCTCAAATACATCAATCACAGCAGTTGTTTCTAGAGGTGCAAAGAAAAGAAACTCAACTTTAAAGTCATTATCATTAATATTCCTCACGTAAACCAGTAACTGACCAGTTGCTACTGGTTACTAGATTACTAAAGATGGATACTAAATATTGGAAATGGATCAGATTTCATTTCCTAGTTACCTAATAAAGAATGACAGCAGACATATCATCTATTTGTTTGGGGACATTATCGTTAGATAAGAAAATTTCACTCAATTGGGTAATAAATTTTTATACAGTCATAACACAATTAGGTAATAAATTTTTCTCCAATCATAATTCAAAAATATCTTTGGCTAACTCTGGCCACAGTAAACCCTCAGCAATGGTGTGAGTTTAATAGCTCTGGCAATTCTGGGTGTGGCCGAATATGAAGCATCACTGGCTGCTGCATTCTGTGTGTGGTACTAGCCACAAATGTCACATCCGGCCTTCTTGAATACATCGACTTTCCTTCTAAAATAGAAATAGAAAAAAATGGAAACAAAAAGAAAGAAAATTCATTTGACATTTTCTTCCTATTTAAAATACTAAGAAAATAAAAATGACTCCATATATAACAGACACTTATATTTTAAGGACCTAGGACCAGAGACTTTGTAACAAGTTAAGAAGTGTTCATCTGCAGACCCAGACTTTTCCTTCCTTCTTTCTCTTTTCCATTTTTGATGTTTATTTATTTATTTATTCATTCCATTGGGTGAGACACACACATGGTAAGTATGTAGAGGTCAGAAGGCTTGTGGGAGGAGTCATTCATCTTCCACCATGTGTTCTCTGGTGGAAGTTAGCAAGACAGCCCCACTGTTGACTGTCTGTATTGGAGTACTGGAACACCCTCATTAAATCAAGCACACAGCTCATACTCTATGTAATGGTTGAAGTAAACAGAGTCCTACACAAAAGGCAACCTTCAAATATTCAGGGCATGGCTTTCTGGGAAGCACAAATTAAACAATTGAACAATCAAACCTGCAAGTGTTTTGAAGGTTTTAAAAAAGAATCAGGGACTGTCAAGATGGATCGCTGGTTAAGAGCAATGGCTGCTCTTCCATAGGACCTGGGTTCAATTCCCACTATCCACATGGTGGTTCACAACCATCTGTAACTCCAGTTATCAGACACCTGCCCTCCATGGACATCAGGCTCTGATGTGTGTGCTGCACACACATATATGCAGACAAAACACCCATACATGTACAATAATAGTATATTTTTAAGAACTCAGATGAGGCACTACATAGGTAGATAAAGAAGCTAAGTGAGCCATGTCTTTAATCCCAGCATTTGGGAAGCTGAGGCAGACAGATCTCTGTGAGATCAAGGCCAGCTTGGTCTATATGGCAAGCGGCAGCACAGCCAGTAAAACCCTGCCTCAAACAACAGCAGCAACAGCAGCTAAGCAAAAGTGTTCCCTGGCTTTAGCAAGCAGGAAGGCAAGGGTACTGGTCACCTCCTGGGCAGTGAGCAGATAAAGCTCCAAAGCCCAGATGGGCTTGCACTGTGGAGGCTGGATTGAGGGTTAGTTGGGCCCCACGAGGGGCGTTCTCTTGCCAGGAGCAGAAGTGCTGTTTTGACACAACTCTGGTCTCTGCCTTCAGATGTGTCACCAGTGGCGGCTGGCCTCATCGGGGCCTCTGTGCTGGTGGTGTGTGTTTCTGTGACTGTCTTTGTGTGGACATGCTGCCACCAGCAGGCAGAGAAGAAGCACAAGACCCCGCCATACAAGTTTATTCACATGCTGAAAGGCATTAGCATCTACCCAGAGACCCTCAGCAACAAGAAGAAAATCATCAAAGTCCGGAGAGACAAAGATGGTCTCCGGAGGGAGAGTGCACGAGGGAACCTGTTAGTAAATGCGGCAGAGTCTGGCCTGCTGAGCCAAGAAAAGGACCCCAGAGGGCCTAGCTCTGCATCTTGTATAGACCAGTTACCCATCAAAAGAGACTATGGGGAAGAACTGAGGAGTCCCATGACAAGCCTGACCCCTGGTGAGAGCAAAGCCACCTCCCCATCATCACCAGAGGAAGAGGTGATGCTCGGATCCCTTACCTTCTCGGTGGACTATAACTTTCCCAAAAAAGCTCTGGTGGTGACAATCCAAGAGGCCCACAGGCTGCCAGTGATGGATGACCAAACCCAGGGCTCTGACCCCTACATCAAGATGACGATCCTTCCAGACAAGAGGCACCGAGTGAAGACCCGAGTGCTTCGCAAGACCCTGGACCCTGTATTTGATGAGACCTTCACCTTCTACGGAATTCCATACAGCCAGCTGCAGGACCTGGTGCTACATTTCCTCGTGCTCAGCTTTGATCACTAATCTGGCAATGACGTCATTAGAAGATTATGTGCTAATGGGTGGAGTGGACCCCAGCACAGGCAAGGTTCAGCTGACCAGGGACATCATCAAAAGGAACATCCAGGTGAGGAGAAAGAGTGTGCAGGGAAGGGGCGGTAGGATGGGGCCTAAGAGATCTAAGGGGAGAGATAGATGGGAAAGTCAGTCACACAGCTGCCCAACAGCTCATAGCCTCAAGCACACAAGAGGCAAGAACCACAAATAAAACACAGGAACTTCCTGTAAATGAACTGTTGATGAGACTCTGACTTGTGTCTTTTGTTTTTCAAAGGCACTGCCCTAGTCTGTTTGGGGCAAGAAAGCTGCTGCAGGAGAAAGAAAGACTCCTCCCTGGAGGTTCGGGCTACTCTGTGAGCTGCACACTGTGCACTCAGTCCTCTGGAGAATGCAGCTAAGGGGAACCTGTCCTCCGAGGGGTCAGCTACACTCACCTGCTGGGGTTACGCTGGTCTCCACTTGTGGAGCAGTCTTGGGTGAGGCCAAGGTAGAAGGCTGCTTCTCAGCAGCATCTCCAACTGCTTCATCATTCACGTCACCCTCTTTCTGCAAGGCTTCCATCCCTTCTGCCTCCTCTTCCTCTTCTTCTTCTGGCTCAGAGTTCTCCTCCTGGGAGTTCTCTTCCTCAGACTCACCCTCCTGACTCATGCTCCTTTCAGATGCCAGCCAAGTCAGTTTCTCCATTGTTTCCTAAAAGCACCCCAAAGAATGTTTCTAAGGGCTCCTAGCAGCTCACAGAAGGCCCAAGTACAGGAGCAGTGTCAGGAGGATCTAAGGTGAAGCAGGGCCACCACTCTGAATTGGTGAAGCCTGAGGGTACTGAGGACAGGCCCGGGCAGACATGCCTATGGAAGGCTGCCCCACTTCCTGAAGACGGCTTTCCTCTGCCATGACCCACACATAGAAGCTTTTTTAACTCTTCTATCTTCTTGCTCCTCCTCTGCCTCCTCCTCCTTCTTCCTCGTTTGTTGTTTTTTTTCGGTTGTCACTGTTCTTTGCTTCTTTTCTGCAGGGTTGGGGATTGAAACAAGGCCTTACACATGTCAGCTACATGTGCTATTACATGCCTATTCCTCTATTTCTTAAGAGTATGTTAAATTTTGTTTTTTGAGATGGGGTTTCTTTGTGTAGCATTGAACATCCTAGAAATAGCTCTGTAGATCAGACTGGCCTGAAATTCACAGATATCCACCTATTTCTGCCTCCCAAGTGCTAGGATTAAAGACAGAACAGAAATGATCTAATTTTTTTTTTTGGCTCATTACATTGTAAGTGTTTTGTCTGTAGGTAAATTTGTCTGCTACATGCCTACAAAGGTCTGAAGAGGGCACCAGAAAGAATGGAACTGGAGCTTCTGTGGATTATGCACAGCATGTGGGTGCTGGGACTCAAACCTAGGCCCTCTAAGGAGCACCGAGTATTCTCTTGTTACAATTATTTGTTTTGTGGTTTATTTTGTTTTGGGGTTTTCTTTTTTTGTTTTATTTTGTTTGTGAGAAGGAGTTTCTCTTGTGTAGACCTGGCTGTACTGTAACTCACTCTGTAGACCAGGCTGGCCTTGAACACCCAAGTGCTGAGATTAAAGACTTCTCCTACCACTGCCAGGCACAAAAACTGTTAACAGTGGAGCCATCTACCCCCCTTCAAAGGTTAATATTTTTAAGCCTATTTATCCCTGTGGGCATTCACTGGAATACATACACACCGAGGCAACCATGGGAGGGACCGGAGGATAAACTATAGCAATCAGTTCTCTCCTTATACTATGTGATAATGGTATGCACACAGGCCATTAAGGATGGCAAACAGTATCATTTTACCTGTAGCCTCCTTGTTTGTTTGGCATTTAAAGTATGCTCAAGGAGTCAGTGAGATGGGTCAATAGGTAGAGACAACTGTTGTCAAGCTTGACAATCTATCTCACTTCCTGGAAGCCACATGATGGAAGGAGATGGAAGGAGATAACCACCTCCTCCTGTTCCTCTGACCTCTACACACATAAAACCTCATGCACACACCCACACAAATAAAATAACTGTCAAAATGAAAGGAAAAAAAAAATGACAAAAAATATGCTTGAATGACTCAAATTAACAAATCAAATAGCTTAACCCAAAGAGAATGTTCCATTCCACGGCACATGACACAAGCCTCTGAATTATGTTCCATAATGCATTCAGAAGTCATATAACGCTTCATGACTGTAACATATAAAGTAACAGTTTAGTAACCCTATATACTCACAACTATTCTGGTTCTTACCTGGAGCTCTGGGACAGAAAGCACAGACTCCTCAGAAGCTGATGACAGTTCATCTTCTTCATCTTGGGTGAGCTCATCAAACTCCTCCTCCTCTTCATCCTCAGGCCCATCTTTCTCTCCTCCAGGATCTGGTCCAGCTGGGGTCCCCACAGACTGACCGTCAGCATTGGCTGAGTCCTCAGGCTTCCCTGGAGGACTGCTAAGCACTGTCTCCTGCTCCATACAGGATGGAGTGCTTTTTGGCCATCCTTTGCTTGCATCTCCACTTGTGCTCCCCTCATCAGCTGAGTCTTGGGACACAGGAAGGGATTTAGCTGGTTGAGGCTCCTCCCTCTGCATGACTGCTTGTCTTCTCATCTCTCTGGAACTACTCAGCGTACCCTGATGGCAGCCACTGTCTAATTCCACAGAGCATTCTTCTTTCACTTTATCACCAAAGACCTGCTCAGGGAAGCTGCTGGGGATTTCTCCCACACAATCCTCAGCTTCCAACTTGACCATTTCTTCTAAATCTTTCGATGTGGAGTTCAGAGATTCTGGGAGATGCTGGGGAAACGGCCCCAAAGCTAGTCCATCCTCTTCTGTTTTCACACCTGTCCATCCAGAGGCACTGGATTCTGAGGAGGCCTCCTGGTTTTCTGTTTTCACAACTGTCCATCCACAGGCACTGCACTCTGAAGAGGCCGCCTGGCTTTCTGTTTTCACAACTGTCCAGCCACAGGCACTCGATTCTGAGGAGGCCTCCTGGCTTTCTGTTTTCACAACTGTCCATCCACAGGCACTGGATTCTGAGGACGTCTCCTGCTTTTCTGTTTTTACAACTGTCCATCCACAGGCACTGGATTCTGAGGAGGCCTCCTGGCTTTCTGTTTTCACAACTGTCCATACACAGGCACTGGATTCTGAGGAGGCCTCCTGGTTTTCTGTTTTCACAACTGTCCAGCCACAGGCACTGGATTCTGAGGAGGCTTCCTGGCGTTCTGATTTCACAACTGTCCATCCACAGGCACTGGATTCTGAGGAGGCCTCCTGGTTTTCTGTTTTCACAACTGTCCATCCACAGGCACTGGATTCTGAGGAAGCCTCCTGGTTTTCTGTTTTCACAACTGTCCATCCACAGGCACTGGATTCTGAGGAGGCCTCCTGGTTTTCTGTTTTCACAACTGTCCATCCACAGGCACTGGATTCTGAAGAGGCCTCCTGGTTTTCTGTTTTCACAACTGTCCATCCACAGGCACTGGATTCTGAGGAGGCCTCCTGGTTTTCTGTTTTCACAACTGTCCATCCACAGGGACTCGATTCTGAAGAGGCCTCCTGGTTTTCTGTTTTCACAACTGTCCATCCACAGGCACTCGATTCAGAGGAGGCCTCCTGGCTTTCTGTTTTCACAACTGTCCAGCCATAGGCACTGGATTCTGAGGAGGCCTCGTGGTTTTCTGTTTTCACAACTGTCCATCCACAGGCACTGGATTCTGAGGAGGCCTCCTGGTTTTCTGTTTTCACAACTGTCCATACACAGGCACTGGATTCTGAAGAGGCCTCCTGGCTTTCTGTTTTCACAATGGCCCATCCACAGGAACTCAATTCTGAGGATGTCTCTTGGCTTTCTGTACCTGAAGAGGGATGCCATGGCACAGGATCTTCTTTGGAGAAGACAGTAGCACAGAGAGAAGTCGGCTCCTGGGGTTTTAATGTGGAGTCTGGGTTCTGAAGAACACTCATCCCTTCAGTAACATCCAAGTTCACATGAGCGTTATCTTCAGGAATAGAGGGTACAGGAAGTGTCAGAGAATTTCCAGAAACAATTAAGGGTGGAATGGAGGAGGCCACCAGGGGTTGGTTTAACTGACAGGGGAACGGTGTAGGATTAACCAAGAGAGTGGTGATAGGAATGGTCTGGGGATTTGGGGCCACGGCTGCATTAACAGGCTGGATCACATTACACCCACTACCAAGGCTTACAACCTTCACTGTGGTGGCAGGGACAGCGAAGATGACGGGCGTCGGGTGGACAATGGGGGCAGGTTTCACACAGGGAGAAAGTTTGGCTCCTTTTCTTCTCATGGGCTTCGGCCTCAAGAATGGCTTTTGAAATTTTGAAGGAGCAAGTGAGGGTAGCATTATCTTGGGTGCAGAGGAAGAAGATAGTAGTGACTGAGACTCAGACAAGGAGAAGCTGGTCCTGGCTTCAGGACCAGAAGGCATAGCTGGCAGTGCTGCTGCAGGAGACTCAATACAATCTTCTCTGCTGACCCCCACTGGAGGGAAACCTTGAAGTGTCTGTAAGACAGGGGTTGGCTGGATAAGATGAGGAATCTGAACTACTATGTTGCCTGGAGGGACTTCAGATTGAATTGGCCAGGTTGCCATTTTCCCCAGGTTTAACGCAGGCTGAACACAGGGACTGGGTTGGATAAGCAGGGGCTTCTGGGCCAATGGTCGCTTCTGTCGCCAAGCCCTTCTGGAGAAACGCTTGGAACCCGGCTTCAATTTGAGAACGACACCCTTGGGCATCAGCAATGGGTATCGAGTTTCAGTCCCTAATTCAGGGCTGGCTTTCTCCAAGGGGTGATCTGTACTGGTCTCTGGGGCTGGGGTCACATTTTCTCCTTCTGCAGGACCTTCAGCTATGTTCCGAAGTTCATCCTGAATGGACTGTAGACTGGCCTACAGGAAACAAGAACACGGTGCTCTAGCACGTCGCAGAATTTAGGGGAAAGCAAAATTAGCTTTCTGGATTCTAAGGACTCGTGGAAGACAAAGATATGGTCCCAAGAAGGGCTTTTCCATGCCTCAGTGTTCAAGGAAAAGCATATTCATCTAAGTGTTTAAACTCTTCCCGAATTTACATTGGACAATTATCATTTAACTGCTAGGAACTTTCAAGGGACTCCTGCCTCACAAAGACACTGAAGGATGGCCAGACCTTCAACCAGAAGGGGAGCTGGTGTTCCTCCTTCTCTATGGGCGGCTTCCACTGATGTGGCTGGATCTCTTCACAGCACCTCACCAGAACTGGCAGCTGCTTGGTCTTCTTATAAAACTAGGCATGAAACACAAATCACAAGTCATATTCCTTCAGACTGGAATATGGGGTGGCTGATGGTTTCACACATACACACAAATGTGAATGCTGAATATTTCTGCATTTAAACAAAGTATATGTAATTAATGAAAATTTCACAAATATTCATTATATAAATGCAAATATCCATTCTGATTACCACTAAGTCTCTAAAAACTCCCAGTACTTGGGAGGCAGAGGCAGGTAGATCTCTGTGAGTTCCAGGCCATCCTAGTATACAAAGTAAGTTGCCAGACAGCTAAAACTGTTACACACAAAAAAAAGACTCTATCTGGATAAACAAAAATAAACAAACAAATAGACTCAAAACTATCTACCCCAATGTTCCTTTGGAGGGAAACTTGGAAGCTTAGATCAGAAAGAAAGGAAGGAAATGATCTTAGTAAACCATTCATTCTGCACAAAGAGCTCAACTCTCCTGTCACAAATGGCCTCACCCTCTTCTCAGACACAGAGCTTCACCCTCATCTCACACACAGAGGCTACTTGTAAGCAAGTAACAGGGTTAAGTGGAAAAGATACTGTAACTGAACACTATGATGAGGAGCTGTAATCCCAGGGGGAGAGGCAGAGGAAGAAGAAGAAGAAGGAGGAGAAGAAGGAGCAGGAGGAGGAGGAGGAGGAGAAGGAGGAGAAGGAGGAGGAGAAGGAGGAGTGAAAGAAACAGCTTCCATTTCCAAAGTAAATGGGCTAGAGGTGGTGGAACACACATTTAATCCCTGCACTTGGGAGGCAGAGGCAGAGGAATCTCAGTGAGTTCAAGGACAGTCTGCTCTACCCACCAAGCTCAAAGACAGCCAGAGTTACACCGAGCGAACCGGCTACCCAGAGCGATCCCATCTCAAAAAAACAACTGGTGAATGTTTGGAGCATATGTGCACCAAACAACATATGGTGCACATATGATCAGGCACACACAAATACACATATGAAATGACATCTTCAAAACACAGACAAACAAAAGAAAATTGAAGTCAATGTGTGGGTAAGGTGAGCTGAGGATGTGCTTTAGTCATTCCTCGACCTTTACCACTCAAGGAGGAAGGAAGAGAAGAAGGGAAGGAAGGAGGGGGACAGAGAAGTAGGGAAAGTAAGGGAGGAAGAGAGGAAGGGAGGGAGGGAGGGAGGGATTCATGACTGAGGGTAACAAATCAGATCTAAAGGCAAAGCCCCAAGAAGTCATTTGTAAACCTCCTATTTCAAGAGGTGACAAGCACACCACCTCCCAAAAAAATACATTACAAGGAAAAAGGATGAAACACTTTCATAAGAAAACCATCATAAAAATGTCACTCTTTCAACTACTTAACCTCTTTTTCTCTCTCACTTTTTAACTAGGATATGGTTATGGAGCTCTGGATATTCCCAAACTCACAGCAATTCTAGAGTCTCTGTCCCCTGGGTGCAGTGGCCAGTGCTACAACAGCACACCTAGCTTACCTCACTCCTGAAGTATAATCTGCATGACGCTGACGTAAATGTCTAAATGAAAAGCAGCACTAGAAGCTGGAGAGGTGGCTCACTGGTTAAGGCCAGGGCCTGCTCTTATAGAGGACCCCGGTTCAGTTGGAAGCACACATGCACCCATGTCAAGTGCCTAACACCTAACTACACATGACTGCAGGTTTAGGGGATCTGGGCCACTGCACACATTTGCACAAACCCACACACGACACATGCTTAATTAAAAAGCAAAACAAATCTTTAAAAACCAAAGAAGAAAGCAACACACTGGAGACAGTTTACAATGCAGTACTGGGAGAAGCATGGAGGACTTGTGGAATCCTTTGACATGAGTTATTTCATGAGAGAGGCTAGGTGAAGGTACTCCAGAGCAAATTAACGGATCACTGCCTTACAAAGGAAAGGGCAGACTAATCTAACACAGTGGGAGGAATTATCCTTTAAACCAGCCTTCTTTTGGAGGGACTTCCCTGCCTTCACTGACAGCTGAGAGGAGGAGGAGAAAGGGCTAGGTGCTCCTCTGCAGGAGGCACAGGGGAGCTTGAGCAAACGCAAACACTCACTTTAATCACGTTGTTAGGAGCTCTGTTCTGGTTGAGGTTCTTGATTCTCACCGTCAGCTGGTGAGCGGTCTTACAAGTTACAAGGTACTTGCTGATTAGAGGTTTAGGAAACTCAGTGCCTTCGAAGTGCTTCAGTCCTAAAGCTAACAGACTGAGAGAGAAGCAATGATACAACCTAACTTCACAGACCTTTCTTCAAAAGAGCTCTCCAAACTGCTCTTGCTTCACAAACACTTTCCACACCTTCAGATACTTACCGTGTACTCAGTATTTTAAGAACCAAACATGAAGGGCTCAGTGGCATCTGAGGGAACACCCTGGATTAATCCCAGAGCACTGTTAAAATAAAATTTCTTTAAAGTTCTTTGCATAAACATCCTTGGGGAAACCTTGTGATAAAAACACAGAAGAACAGAAACAGCCAGTGGCACACTCTCAACACCCAGGAAGCTGAAGCAGGAGATGCCATGTTCAAGATCAACCTGGGTTCATGGCAACCCTGTATCAAGAAAACAAGGGCTGAAATGTAACTCACTGGTTACAGTGCTTGCCTACCATATGGGAGGCCAAAGGACTGAACTCCAGTGCCCCATACTCTGGTTTCAAGGATAACATAATCAGGGCACTGGCCAGGCACAAAAGAGACTGGCCCCATTTCAAAAATAACAACAAAAACATGTCACAGAGTGAGCTGTTCCAGGCATGGTGACACACTCTTGCAATCTCAACCCTGTTCAGAGGCTGAGGCAGGAGCAGTGCTCTAAGCTGGAGGCTTACCGAGGCTATACAATAACACTTGGCATCACCCCTCCACCCGCCCCAAATAAAACAGCAAAACCACAGTACTCCCCTCAAACAAACAAAAAGAGAGACCCCAAAAAGGAAACCTGCTCTTAGAACTTAGAGGCAAGAAGGTTCAAAGTTCAAGGTCATCCTCAGTAACATGGTCTTTTCAAGTACAATATTGATACAGGAGGGCCTGCCTCAGAGAACAATAAATAATAACTCAAAGAATAAAATGACAATTTGAAGTCCTTGTCTTTTCTTTTGATTGTTGGTTTGTTTTACCAGACAGGGTTTCTCTGTGTAGCCCTGGATAACCTAAATCTTGAGCTATAGACCAGGCTGACCTGGAACTCATAGATCCACCTGCCTCTGCCTCCCAAGGTCTAGGATTAAAGGCACGGGCCACCACACACTAGCAAGTCCTTGTGCTTTCCAAAAAGCTAATTACAAAATTCCTTAAATTACGGAGCTCTATCAGAATCCCACGAGGGCTGAGGCAGTCCGTCACAGTGCCTAGCATACACAAAGCCCTGGGTTTAACACCCAGTGCCACATAAACCAGGCTAACGGCTCACACCTACATTTCTACCTCTCAGGAGGTAGGAGGAGGATCACAAACTAAAAGGCCAAAGGGTAAATCAAACAAGAACCACTGTCTTTGGGCAGGAGGACAATAGGTTAGAAACTTTCTGCTTTGGAGATTTGCTTTCAGTACTACTACAAGATTGGCTCTCCAAGAAACAAAAGATTAAACAATGCTTTGAAATGCTTCAAAAACCCGTGTGGCAGGGATGGACAGAGGGCTCAGCGCTTAGGAGCACAGCCTAGTCTTCCAGAGGACCCAGAGTCAGATAACAGCACCCACATGGGGACTCACAACAGTACAGAGCTCCAGTTCCAGGGGATCCAACACCCTCAGCTGGCCTCTGTGGGCATGTTAGGTACTTGGTGCACAGACAGACAAGCAGACAAATGAAATAAAAAAAAAAAGTTTTAACCACAAGTGTGGCATCCCCTGCAAAAGACACGGCTGAAACTGTCCATCTACAAGGCTTTTCTTTGATCTGAGTGTTTGTTATACACATCTGATTTCACCTATGCTTTCAAAAGGAACTGTCTCTGTCTTTGGCTAATGTATTCTTTCCATCCTCACAGTAAACTTACTTGTCCTCAGCCTTGGTGAAGACGATCTTATCCCGAGGATTATTGGCCTTCAGTGAACATATTGGAAGGAGTTCTGGATACATGAAGACCTTGTTTGTGGCCAGGATCCAAGCCACTTGCTTTGGCAAACAGGGAAATTCACTGGCTAGAAGAAAAAAAAAATCTGTGACAATATAATTCAAGGACAAAGAGCTTCACAAAAGCATATAAATCCTTTTACATTCAAGCAGAGATCTCCTCCTCTGACCTAAACCCTTCTCCTTTCCAGTTGTTCAACCTAACATATTCCTAACAGGAGAGAAATCAAGCTGATTCCCTTGTCCTTCCATGTGTGGAACACTTCATCCTCTAATGACAGGAACATAAGGCACCTAACAGTGCCTACAGGTACTGTTATCCCCAGACATCTTTTCAACCCTTCTTTCTGTAAACATTCTTTACAACACAAAGAACTTTCAGAAAGATTCTTGTTCCTCCAAGATAAAAATTATACTTTGTTTGTTCTGTTTTACAAATCTGGTATTCTAGATGACAGTGAGAAGAAACAGTGCAGAAAATTGCAACTGGGACTGATGACCTGAATTCAACTCCTGGGACCCACAGCTGTCCTGTCTATTATGGTACTATATCTCTCTATCCCCCCCCCCCAAACCCTGTGTGTGGTTGTGTAAATACATAAATATGATTTACAAACACACAGAAAGTATAAGTGACATTTCCACTTCAAATGAAATGTTGATTCCCGGTGTCAGGACCCAACTTAGAAATCAACATTAAACATTTGTAACACATGGTAGGTAGTACTTTACCACTGAGCTGCATTTCTAGACATAACAATCTGATCTTAATGAATCCGGGTAAGAATTTAAACAAGGGACAGGGAGATGGCTCACTGGGTAAAAACACTACCTGCACTGTGTAGTGGTGGCCAAAACATTTAATCCCAGCACTGGGAGGCAGAGGCAGACAGATCTCTGTGAATTTTAAGCCAGCCTGGTATACAGAGTGAGTTTGAGGACAGACTCTAAAGTGACACAGAAAACCCTTCCTGGAAAAACTCCAACCCTAAGAATTGTACATAAAAAATTATGAAAGAATCTCATCTCTCGCTGTGTCTCCTACCAGTCTTCTTGGCGGTTTTCTGAGGACTGCAGTCAACACTGACATGTGTGAAGTCTTCAATGAGCTGCATAGCTCCCATCCAGTTACAGGGTTGGAACAAAGTCTGAAAGTTGGGGTTGAACTGTTGGTGAAGGGCGATGGAGTTCTCTGCAAAGGTTCCCAGCTCTTTCTGACAAGAAAGGACACAAAGGTCTGAGAGGATTCCAGAAAACTAATACCACAGCCCTCAGTCTCTGAAGGGGTCAGGGCTCTTGCCGGTATAGGACTAGAGGCAGTAAAAATCTCTCTTAACTGATATGGTTCCACTATGACTTCTCTGTCTTTGTCCTCAGCCATTCAGGGACTAGACCTACATTCATTTGTCATACTTTTCTTTGAAGTCTGGCACTGAGCATTCCGCAGTCTTGCAGATGCATGCTATCTAGAAGCAGGACTCAGCAGAAGAGCTGCTGAGAAGTATGCTCAAAGCCCCGGATTTGAACCTCAGCACGGGGGAAGGAAAAGGGAGATTACAGGCACACACACACACTTGTTTTGTTTTGTTTTGTTTTGTTTTTTGAGTCTCACTCTGTAGCCCAGCACAGCCTTGAACTCATGATCCTCCATTCTCATTCACCAAAGTACTAGAAATAAAGGGAACTACCACCCCTTCCTCCTGTTTTTAGAGAAATATTTTCTGAGGCTTGGTAGTGGTGGCACACGCCTTAAATCCAACACTCAGGAGGAAGAGACCGGAGGATCTCTATGAGTTCCAGGACAGATTCAAAAGCTACACAGAGAAACCCTGTTTTCAAAACAAAACAAAACAAAACCAGAAAAATCTGGAGAGATGGCTCAACAGTTTAAAAAGCTTATTGCTCTTGTGAGGACCCAGACTCAGTTCCCAATATCCATATGATGGCTTACAGCCATCCATAACTCTAGTTCCAGGGGATGAGACACCCTCTTCTGTCCTCCACAACCACCAAACACACTGCCCACATACATAGAGGCAAGCAAAACACACATAGACATAAATCTAATTTTTAAAAGTTTTCTGAGTAGCCGGGTGATGGTGGCGCATGCCTTTAATCCCACCAGCACTCGGGAGGCGAGGCAGGCGGATCTCTGTGAGTTCCAGACCAGCCTGATCTACAAGAGCTAGTTCCAGGAAGGCCTCCAAAGCCACAGAGAAGGGGGTTGGAGAGATGGCTCAGAGGTTAAGAGCACAGACTGCTCTTCCAGAGGTCCTGAATTCAATTCCCAGCAACCACATGGTGGCTCACAACCATCCCTTATGAGATCTGGTGCTCTCTTCTGGTGTGCAGATATACATGGAAGAGTGTTGTATACATAATGAATAAATAAAATCTAAAACAAAAAAAAAAAAGAAAAAAGAAAAAACCACAGAGAAACCCTGTCTCAAAAAAACAAAAAAAAATTTTCTGAGTAATGCATCAAATGAAAACTTTCTCGTCATCATCTGAATACAGTAACAAGTAAACAGACTCTTTACCACAAAGCAGCTGGGCATATTAGCAAACACATCATGGAACCACAAAAGCGCTTTCTCCAGGGTGCACATATCCTAGAGAGCCCCTCCCAGGAGAGTTTTCCTTACCTCCCTTCACAGATCTACTATTAACTCTTCAAGAAAGAAAAGTGGGGAGGGGTGAAAGAGGGAATGGGAATGAGGGAAGACCCATTAAAGTCCATAAATCTTTCAAAACACTTAAAATAACATAAGCAGAATTAATTCTATACTAAACATTAAAGCTGAGCATAATAAACAGATCACAAACTCAACATCCTTAATAGAGTGCTTGCCTAACATGCAGGAAGCCCTGGGTTACATCCACAGCACCCCATAAACCGGGCATTGTAGTGTACGTCTGCAGTGTACTGGGGCTCTTGTCAGGTAGAGGAAGGACGATCAGAAGTACAAGGTCAACTACATAGTGACTCTGAGGCCAGCTTGGACTACATGAGACCCTCTCTCAAAACAGGAAAGACAAAAAGGATCCCAAGATGAGGAGGATGTGGTGAAGATGACATTGAAAATATTTCCCGAGACTCAGGGTTCTACCAAGAACAAGAAAACAGGGGAAGCCACAGGACAAGCAGGTACAGTGACCAAACACATCCAGTAGAGAAGATGAAATATAGATTATAATCAGTGAATAACATTAACAGTGAGAAACCACTTGTCAAGCCAATGTCAAACTTAAGTCTTCGGAGTTACGGATGCATGGAATCTTACCAGAAATACTCTGGTGG
Source organism: Cricetulus griseus (assembly GCF_003668045.3). Taxonomy (NCBI): domain Eukaryota; kingdom Metazoa; phylum Chordata; class Mammalia; order Rodentia; family Cricetidae; genus Cricetulus; species Cricetulus griseus. Next base: position 65,734,035 of record NW_023276806.1, read on the forward strand.
TGCTGGCCTCGGAGCTCAGATTGGGGTTGGAGGTGGTGAGAAGGTAGACTTGTGTCAAGAGCTGAACATGCTGGGAAGGAAAGAAAACTGACATGTTAAAATGTTGCTGTTTCAGAAACACAGATCTTACCAAGAGCTCTGCAGATGTATCAAACATATCTTGCTTCTCAGAGGGACTAGAGCAAAGCAGGATCTTGGCATGAGTTTCTGAGATATGTTCCTTTGAACAAGACCACAAACTCAGACAAACTTGAACCTCAAACTAGAGAGACTAAGACTGAAAGAGAAAAACTAATCCTGACCGTTCCCCAAGTTTGAATGCATTACCTAGAACTCTGAATTCCCAGATCCTGCACTTTATCAGGTCTTTATTTGCTTTCCTGCCTGAGCCACAGGCCAGGAACATGCTGTTCTCTCAAGGTTTTAGTGGACTGGAGGTCCTGTGGCCCGTGGTTTCAATGCAAAGCAGGACAGCCATCTCTGACTTTGCAATACTCTCACTTTGGCTTCCGTGTTCAGCTGGGAGATGATACAATTACAAGACAAAGAGAAGACTCTTGCCTGCTGCATCTGCTGCTGAAGCCTGCTCCTCTGTGCTGGGTCTAGAATCAGGGTCTGATGGACTATCTCCTTCTGAGGTTTAAGCCTCTCCACTTCAGGCTGGGATTTGCATGCAGATTTTTTCATTTTCAGATGTTCAAGCAGCTCTTTCACTGTCCGATTTCGTTCATTTAGCCAGCTGGCCAATGGTTCCCCAAACCTATTTCCAACAAGGAAAAAATGTGTATATTTCCTAGTTCAGAACACATCAAATTTCTGTAACAACATATTAACCAAGCAAGAGAGAGACCATGCCTCACACTTTCTTCTTTCCACTTTGGTCACCAGTGGAAGCCACTTTCATAGGGGTGTGGCCACTAACACAAATACACTGGCAAGGCTAGATGCCATTACATTGTAAAGATGGAAAAAACACAAGAGTCTGTATCCTGTATGTTATTGTTTTGTCTTTGAATTTTTTGGCTAAGAGACACTGGATTATAGAAAATGCTGGATTAAACCAACCTATATATTTTTAAAACATCAAAACTTAGAAATTAAAGTCAAAAGATACGTTACTTGAAGAGAGATTATGCTTTTGTTTCTATAGGAAATGAGCAGCTATGGATTCATTCCAGATTAAGGAAAATCAAGTTTGATTGAGGAAGACCCCCTTAACATCCTGGCTACAAACATTAAGAATAAAAAAATAAAGCTAAAAGAACTAAAAGACATATGAGGTATATTTTCATGCTCAAATACATTAAAAAGAAATTATCTTTGGCTAATTTATCTACAATGTACATTCTATACTTGTATTAATGCAGACAAGTATTTTATCTTTAACAGTTTATGTATTTTCAGAGCAAGAGTATTTTCAGACTATACACTAATAAAAATGGATGGTCCAGGAAATCCAGTATCCAGAACAGTTTCCAGACTGCTGACTGAGATGATCCAGCCTCACATAATACTACAGCCAAAACTTAGCAGTTATCCTAAATATTCTCAGGGTCCCCCCGAAGAGTGCCAGTGTCCACAATCAGCAACAGGAAGTAGTATAGAAAACTACACTCACGTTCCAAGAAATTAGTTAGGGATATTTGTTATCATTTAAGTAGGGCTGGTTACAAGTTGTTATTGGTAATATTAAAGAAAAAAGTTAACAAAGGTGTTAGATTTAAGGATCTCTTTCTGAAGAGAAATGGGGGGATAAAGACATAATAGGATAAAGGGTAGATTATTAAATCTACTTTAATTCAAAAAACAACTATTAAATATTTTACATTGCTATGGGTTTTGATTTGTTGATACAAATTTAAAGTTAAATTTGTTGGCTGAGCATTGGTGGCACACGCCTTTAATCCCAACACTTGGGAGGCAGAGGCAGGAGGATCTCTGTGAGTTTGAGGCCAGGCTGGTCTCCAGAAAGACTGCCAGGATAGGCTCCATAGCTACACAGAGAAACACTGTCTCGAAAAACCAAAACCAAAAAAAAAAAAAAAAAAAAAACAACAACAATAAAGTTAAATTTGTTATAATGGATGTGGATTTCTACTCTTGCTTAAGGTATTGTGTTTATGCAACTCACTTAAGGGCAGGGGTGGCATGGTGAGTTTGAGGCTAGACTGGTCTACAAAGCAAGCTCCAGGTCAGCTAGGACTACACAGAGAAACCCTGTCTCAAAAACAAAACAAAAAAAATGTAATGGATAATTAAGAAATACAGATTGTCATCTATAATAGACAAACTTATGTCCGACATGTTTTCAGGGTCATACAGAGATATGTTTCAGATAGACGGGTATTCCGCAGACACTTTGATGACCAATGTGGCATTTATTAAGTTTAAAAACTTAATGCTATTCCTGGCAGCATCAATTTACTTGGAAGAAAATGATGGGCATCTAGAAACTCCATATGGAATTTACTTTCTTTGGGACAAAAGTTCACATACTGTCCAAATTGGATCAGCAGGACACAAGAAAGGCAAGTGCTGAACTTTGCCAAGACAAGGCAGGAGACAGTTCTTCAAAATTTCCCGCTTCACAAGAAAGTCTGTCAGATATCCTAACTGGATGCCCCAACATTGCAGAGGAACCTGGAGTGACTGTCCAGGCAGCTTGGTAGCTCTGCCATTAGGTAATACTTCACCTTCCTGGGGTCTTTGATGGAATTGAAGACTAGATAGCTATAAGTATAGATTTCCTTAATTATTTATAAAAAGTTAAATCAGATATAATACTTTAGAGCCACAAAGATAAATAGATAATAGAATATTTTCTCTAATTTTGCCAAATACAAATACATTAGATATTATAAACAAAATTCCTACTCGACAAAATTTTGTTGTATATAATCTTACTGTGTTAAAGTTAAAATATTCCTGGGCTGGAGAGATGGCTCAGAGGATAAGAGCACTGCCTGCTCTTCAAGAGGTCCTGAGTTCAATTCCCATGGTGGCTCACAATCATCTGCAATGAGATCTGTGCCCTCTCTGACCTGCATGCATACATGTAGGCAGAACACTGTATACATAATAAATAAATAAATCTTTAAAAAAATTTAAAACATTCCTACTTATTTAAATAAAAAGGGGAAAACTAGGTGGAATATTCCTTTACACTGTGTGAACATATATCACTGTAATTGGTTTAATTAACAAGCTCACTGGCCAATAGCTGAACAGGATACAGTTAGGTGGGAAAGCCAGCCTGAGGATGATAGGATGCGGAAGGGAAGAGTCAGAGGATGTTAGTTGGATAACATCTAGACACCACAGTGGAGGATGCTCCTGTGGCTGGCCTTGTGAAGCTCTGTACCTCTCCAGCACCACTAGCATGGAAAGGCTGCTCTCAGTGCCAGCGTTGATGTTTCTCCCTTCCCAAACAGACACAGCTTTTTCTATAACTGTGCTGTCCCATAACAAGGAGACCATTTTTGTTTGTTGGCTTGTTAACTAACTCACATCCAGGACTCCTCACCCTAAACAAAAAAGAGGCTGAGGAAGATTAAAAGTAATTTTTTAAAGAACAAACAAACAAGCCGGGGCGGTATGGGGCACGCCTTTAATCCCAGCACTCCGGAGGCAGAGGCAGGAGGATCACTGTGAGTTGGAGTCTAGTCTGGTCTACAAGAGCTAGTTCCAGGACAGCCTCCAAAGCCACAGGGAAATCCTATCTCAAAAAACCAAAAAAAAAAAAAAAAAAAAAAAAAAAAAGGAACAAACAAAAAAGCCAAAAATATCAAGCCTCTTCATAAACACAGTATCCCTTCATGCTACATCTCAGCCAGCATAGCATACCGCAGGGTTTGAGGGGTGTTGAAGTTAGGCCGAGACTCTGATACACGCTCCTCTTCCTCTGGGCCATCTTCTTCCATATTGGAGAATCCCATTTCATCTTGGAACTGTGGGCAGAAGAAAAGGAGGGTTTTCTTGAGAAAATGGTCCCTTTGTAAGCCACACTAGCGGTAATAAGTATCAGTAAAACTAGAGAATTCAAAAACTTTAGTAATGTTGGGTTTCAAAAGAGACCCTCTGCGGGAGTTGGCTCAGGAGTTAAGAACACTTGTTCTATCAAGCCAGGCACTAGTGGCACACGCCTTTAATCCCAGCACTGGGGAGGTAGAGGCAGGCAGATCTCTATGAGTTCGAGGCCAGACTGGTCTAGAGAGCCAAGTGCCAGGATAGGCTCCAAAGCTACATACACAGAGAAACCCAGACTCGACAAACAAAAACAAACAAACAAAAAACACTTGTTCTTACATAGGACCCAGATTCAATTCCCAGCACCAACATGACAGCACAAACCACCTGTAACTCCAGTCCAGGGAATCCAATGCCTTCTTCTGACCATCATAGGCATCAGGCATGAGGTGTACAGACATGAAGGGAAACACTGATTCACATAGGAATATTTCCCACTGTTCTCAAAATGAAGAGTTGTAAAGAGATGTACCCAGTCACAAAGGGTACATCTACAAACACTCCTGCACCTAAGCCTCATGAACACTATGGAAGAGAAGGCAGAGAGACTGTGAGAGCCAGAGGAACAGGGAGTGTGGCAACAAGGCAATGTCTCCTAGGAATGTCACAAGTTGCACCAATAAAGTCTCACCAAAATGAGTGACTAAACATGAGCTGCACAAGGACAACAGACATGCTAGCATGGACAGGGGAAAACCCATGAGATCTCAACCCTACACAAAGAACCACAGACAATTAAGGATTGCTGGGACTAGGAGAAATAGTCTTGCCCAGAGAAGAGAACACCAATTGGTTATTTAATACCACATGGCCAGCCTTAAAAACATACCCACAAGTAATATTACAAAGACAGAATAGGTTGTACTTATGTATTTAGGAACATACATAAATACATACATACATACATACCCACATAACAACAACTAATGAAAACAGAAGACATGAATTTGCAAGAGAACAAAGAGGGGTCTTTGGGAAGGTTTAAAGAGAGGAAAGAAAGAGTGATATGAAGTAAATTTTATTATAATCTCAAAAAATTAAAAAATTAAAATAAAATGGGTAAAGGACAGAGCTTACTAAGGAATTTCACAAAGCTACTCACTCAAAATCATTACTCACAGTTTCAAATAGCTCTTCCATCAGCCCATTCACTTCTTTTTCTGTGAAAAGGCAAAGAAGGATGTTAGTGGAACTAAATTACATTTTGCAGTAAGGAAGACATCTATGGAGATGATGTATGTTTCTCCCAAGGCATCTGAACAAATGCTCATATCCGTTCTTCAAGCAGTAACTCAAAGACAGTTATGAAGCACCAACCGTGCTTCAATTCCTGTTCAAGATGCTTGGGATACATAAAAGAACAAAAGACAAAAGTGTTGCTATCTGTCTCTGGGCTCCAAGACTCCACTGTGTACTGGCAGGGGGTAACAGAGGATAGGATGTCAAAAAGCCTTGAATAGTCATGAGCAAACACCAACTAGGAAGTCTTTGTTGGGGGCAACTTGTTTATTAGTGTATTAGCCTAGTTTATGTACAGCTTGATGACAGAGGAATAAGTGAATTGCACCTAATTTGATACATGCCTAGGATAGAGGCCAGGTAGGCCTTATCAGTTCAAGTTCTACAGGGTGGGAACAAGGCACAAGACACATCACTTACTTAATCAACTGACAGGCTGTCAGCAAAGTAACATGTTAGCACAAGCTTTCTAGCAGTGAGGAAGACCTGCTGGCTTTTAAAATGACATGATCTTTTGTCCCTATGAAGTAGATACAGGTTTTTCAACCCTAGTTGGGAATGAACACCTGGTTTCTACCATAAATCTGAGAGACATAGGGGTGAGGCACACTCCACCAACTTGTTTGATTCTACAATTCCACACAGGACTCTTAGTTTCATTAAGTTTAAATTCAGGCAGAATTGTTCAATGTTCAATGATTTTATAATACATGTAGAGTTATAATCCCAATTCTCAGGAAGTTAATATAACATAGCTGTTCAGAGGCCAAGACCATAATGGCTACATAAGTCAACAGCAAACTATGGCTACACTATGAGATTCTGTCTCAAAAGCAAAACAAGGGCTGGAGAGATGGCTCAGAGGTTAAGAGTGCCAACTGCTCTTCCAGAGGTCCTGAGTTCAATTCCCAGCAACCACATGGTGGCTCACAACCATCCATTATGAGATTATGCACACCTCTTCTGGTGTGCATATATACACAGAAGCAGAATGTTGTATGCATAATAAGTAAATCAACTTTTTTAAAAAAAAAAAAAAAGCAAAACAAGATGGACAGAAATGGACTTGGAGAGCTGGCTGTTAAAACAAATGCATTAAAAGTTTCCCATTTTTCCTGAGAACCCGCCATACTGATTTCCAAAGTATCTGTACAAGTTTACACTCCCATCAGCAGTAGCGGAGTGTTCCCCTTTCTCCACATCCGCTCCAACATAAACTGTCATTGGTGTTTTTTATTTTAGCCATTCTGACAGGTGTAAGATGGTATCTCAGAGTTGTTTTGATTTGCATTTACCTGATGGCTAAGGATGCTGACCAATTTCTTAAGGGCCTTTCAGCCATTTGAGATTCTTCTTTTGTTGAATTCTCTATTTAATTCTATACCCCACTTTTTAATTGTATTATTTGGTGTTTTGGTGACTAGATTCTTGAATTCTTTCTATATTTTGGAAATCAGCCCTCTGTCAGATGTGGGGTTGGTGAAGATCTATTCCCATTCTGTAGGCTGCCATTTTGTCATGTTGACAGTGTCCTTTGCCTTACAGAAGCTTCTCAGTTTCAAGAGGTCCCATTTATTAATTGTCAATCTCAGTGTCTGTGCTAATGGTGTTATATTCAGGAATTCTGAACCAATTCATTCAAGGATACTTCCCATTTGCAATGGATTTATGTTGAGGTCTTTGATCCATTTGGGGTTAAATTTTGTGCATGGAGATAGATATGGATCTATCTGCAGTCTTCTTCATGTCAGCATGCAGTTATAGACTGGGGAAACAGCATGGAACCCAACCAGGCCACCTGAATGTGGGTGTCAGTTTGAAGGGCTGGGCAGACTATGGGCCTCTGGCAGTGGAACCAGTATTTATCCCTAATGCATTAATGGGCTTTGGGAGCCCATTCCCTATAGAGGGATACTCTCTCAGCCTTGATACCTAGGGAAGGGCCTAGGTCCTGGCCCAAATTATGTGACAAACTTTGGTGGTCCCCAATGGAAGGCCTGACCCTCCCTGGGGAGTAGAATGAGGTGGCATGGGGGATTGGTGGGGGCTATGGGAGAATAGGAAGGAGAGGGAACTGGAATTGCTTTGTAAAATAAGACTGTTGTTAATTTAAATAAAAATTTACTTTAAAAAAAAGTTTCCCGCTAGGCATTGGTGGCTCACACCTTTAATCCCAGCACTCGGGAGGCAGAGGCAGGTGGATCTCTGTGAGTTCGAGACCAGCCTGGTCTACAAGAGCTAGTTCCAGGACAGCCTCCAAAGCATCAGAGAAACCCTGTCTCGAAAAAACAATAACAAAAAAAGTTTCCCATTTTTAAGTGTGTAAAGATAACAGCCACCAAGCATAAATATATGAGTTTGATCCCTGGGACCAACATGGTAGAAAGAGAACTGACTTCCCCGAGCTGACCCCTGCCTCTCCAGCTGGTAGATCTCTTCTGTTTGCAACAGGCCTTTCCTATTCTGTCCCCTTTCACTGAAAATCTCTTAATCCTGCTTCGGTAGCTAAAGTGGCTCATCTTCCGAATCCTTTTCTTTTTTTATATATAGAGAGATTTTATTTATTTATTATGTATACAACATTCTGCTTCCATACACATCTGCACACCAGAAGAAGGCACCAGATTTCATTACAGATGGTTGTGAGCCACCATGTGGTTTCTGGGAATTGAACTCAGGACCTCAGGAAGAGTAGTCGGTGCTCTTAACCTCTGAGCCATCTCTCCAGCCCTTCCGAATCCTTTTCTAAGATTTCTAAAGAAGGACAACCTCTTTCAACAAACTGGCATTCCTCAAGCAACCTACACTGCACCTATCACTTTCTATCCCCTTATTACTCATTGCCTGCAAGGCCTCTGGCCATGTCCACATCCATTTTGGCATTCAACGTATAATACAGCCTTGCCAAATAATAAATGCCAAAATAGGACTATAAGCTGTACAAGTAAATAGCAACTTTCTACATATACACTAAATTTAAACAATTACAGAAATAAACTTAATTGTCTATATTTGAATTAGCCATCAGCTTGCAAAAGGTCTACAGAGTAAACAAAGACATATGGAAAAGACAATAGTGAACCAACTAACTTACTAGTGATTCTCACTGCCCGGTCAGTACGGAAATCCTCTGTGTCTGGTTCATCGAGATCTTCCAGGAAGTTATATTCTGGATCATCATCATCATCTGCTTCATCTAGGGGAAATATTTTAGACAGTTTCTCAAACTCTACCTTTTCCCCCCAAACAGGGTCTCTCCCTCTGTGTGTATGTATGTGCCTGCCTCTCTCTTCCCTTGGCTTTTTGGGACAGTCTCACTGTGTATCTCTAGTTGACCCAGGCCTCACTAAGTAGACCAGACTGCCCTCAAGCCCACAGATCTGCCTGCTTCTGCTTCCTAGGTTGGAAGATTATGGGCTTGCACCACTGTATCACCATGCCCAGACCTCAGCTTTGAACCTTTACCTGTAGAAACAAAAAATTAAAGAACCTTCCAATAAGCATACATATTCTTTTTTTATTTCATTGAACTAGTTTGTGTACAGGTGTGTGAAAGCCTTGGCATGTGTGGTTGTTTGAAAGAGAGTGGCACTCACGGACTCATGTTTTGAATGTTTGCTTCCCAGTTGATGCAACTGTTTTGGACAAAGATGAGGAGCTGTGGCCTCATTGGAGCCAGTGTGTCACTGGGGGTAAGCTTTAAGGTTTCAAAAGTTCACCCCAGGCCCAGTCTCTCTACCTCCAATTTTCAAATAAGATATAAGCTCTCAGCTACTAATTCCGTGCAATGACTGCCTGATTACTACCATTCTCTACTATGATGGTCATGGACTCACCATCTACAACTGTAAACAAGATCCCAACTAAATACTTTCTTTTGAAAGTTGCCTTTGTCATGATGTCTCTTCAGAGCAGTAGAACGCTGATTAAGAGAGCTTGCATGTGGGGCTCAGAGAACATCTTGTAGAAGGTAAATCTCTTCTACCACCATGTGAGTCCCAGGATGGAACTGGGGTTATTGTGCTTGGCAGCAATCACCTTTACACAGAGCCATCTCATCTCAATGACCTTGGCTTTTTTCTTTCTGTTCTTTGAGACAGAGTCATATTAAGTTACCCAAGCCAGCCTCAAAGTTACTGTGTAGCCCTGGCTAGCCTCAAGGTTAGGATCCTCCTACATAGCCTCCCAAGTGTTAAGATTGCAGGCATTTGTCAGGAATGCCACACCTTCCCTGACTTTTAGGTTAACATTTTTCCCCCAATACTTTGTATCACTTTCCATAGCTGACTTGTTGTCCTACTGGCTTTCTCCTCTGAGCCAGGCTCCTTCTCTCCTCCAAACAACCTTCAATGTTGAATCTAAGAGAATCAGAGCTCACACAAAAGTGATGCCAGAACTTGGGATCACACGCCTTTAACCCAGGCACTAGGGAGGTGGAGACAGGAGTGATATGGCTGGGCAGAGAGAGGAGACAGGAGTTCAGAGCAGATGGATTCAGTCTAAGGAGGCAGTCTGAACACAAGATCTCCCCCTTAGCTGAGTATTGGGAGCGGTAAGAACTCCAGTGGCTGACCTCTCTGCTTCTGATTCTTCAGCTTTCACACCATGATAGCTGACTGCAAGTTTTTCTTATTAAAACCAATTAGAATATGTGCTACAAATATGTTATGTGTGGGGGTACCAACATAGCATGGCACATACACGTCAAGATCTGTGGACAATCTACAGAAGAGATGGTTCTCTCCTTCCACCATGTGTGTTCTGGAGATGGCACACAGGTAGCCAGGACTGCAACAAGCACCTTTACCCTGAGTCATCTCAATGGCCCCAAACAGACATTCTTATGTAAAGGCTATTTGTACAATGATATTATAGTGGAAAAAGGAAGAAGACAAATTTCCAACTTTAAGGGAAGGACGCTGTGTTAGGTACCCAAGGCAGGCTCCCAAATTGTGCTTCTGATGGCAATATTTTAGGGTGGATGGCCCCAGGTCCTACCTGTGTTTGGTGTTGCTAGGAAACAGAAACCTAAGCACTTCTCAGTAGCTCTTAATCAGCACTGAACACTCCGCCCGGCTGTGACTGCCAGCACGTCCTCTGTCTGACTGAGCCCGGGCTGTTCAAGGGGCTGAGCTGTGTCCCCTCCCACGTCTAAACACAAGAAGCTTTGACTCTGCCCTACTCTCCATTAACAGAAAATGGCTGTAGTCAGTGGTTTCTTGTGGAGCCGACTCAAACCTGTAACTGACATCTGGGGCTGAGGAAGCAGTTCAGTGCCACAGCATTTTCTTAACAAGTACAAAGTCCTGGGGTTTGATTCCAACTGCACACAAACTCGTAAGACATCAATATAGATATTTATGATACAAATAAAATTCCTGTTTTGGGGGGTCATGTTTTGGGGGGTTGTGGAATTTGGGTTTTTTGGTTTTTTTTTTTTTTTTAAGTTTTTCCACACAGGGTTTCTCAGTGTAGCCTTCGCTATCCTGTAATTTGCTCTGCAGACCAGCCTGGCCTCAAACTCAAAGAGACCTGTCTGTTTCTGCCCCCCAAGTGCAGGGACTAAAAGTGTGAAACACCACCGCCCAGCTCCAGGTGCCTACCTTATCACTCATATATAACTTATTCAATGCCTATACAAGGAAAGTACAAAAATAATGTAAAATAATGTACAATATGAGTAACAGGGTTGCAGTGAGGTATGCTCAAGGACTTGTCTATTTCTTTTGTTTAGCTCCTTCTATTCCTAGTCTTACTCATTTACTGATTCTACATTATCAAAACATTTATCTGATCAATACTCTTACCCCACTTATTGTAATATATCGTATGGATATGTGCATACTTCACCCACATTGCTATGTAAGATGCTACAACCCCAGGACAGTATGCTGAAAGAGACACAGAATCTATGTGCCACACACCAAGAAGATATGCACATAGATTAATCTAATCTGAGTGGTTCCCCTGGATTTTTCAAATAATTAGTTTACAGGGGAAAGTTCTTCTGATATTCTGAGAAAGCAAGAAGAAATTAAGGATTTCTAGTCATGCCAAAAATACAAGAATGAAAGTTAATGACAAAAGAAATAAAGTAGAGAAGAAATGGAGAGGACTAACACTAATAGAAAAGAGAGGCCTGACACTGCCTTGGCTCCACTGCATTTGCAGACTGAATTCCTACTGTCCCAGATCTGTGGCAGCTGACCTCAACAAGAGTTTCAATTCCTCCAGTATTCTTCCAGAAAACAGTGAAACTGTATATACAGTCTTATATTTACAGAAATGTGCTTGCTGTACAAGCATGGAGAAGAGAATATGGCATGGAGGTACAAATGTAATCCCAGGGCCACACAGCAGAGACCAGACCATACTACTCAGTGACTAATGCCCTCTACAAACCTGCGGACACACACAAATTGTGTACTTATGTGCCATGAAAGAATCCTTGCCATAAAAAATCTAAATATGAATTAAATGAATGCTAAAACGTTTGAGACAATGACAAATATTTGGTATTCTACAACAGTTCCACTCCTCTCGCATCAAGCCCAGGTCATAACCTCTATTCTTCTCTCGCCATTAGCTGATCATAAGAAATTCTCAAAACAAAAAAAAACACACACACAAAAAAAAGCCAGGCATTGGTGGCACACGCCTTTAATCCCAGCACTCGGGAGGCAGAAGCAGGCGAATCTCTGAGTTCGAGGCCAGCCTGGTCTACAGAACTAGTACCAGGATAGGCTCCCAAAGCTACACAGAGAAACCCTGTCTCGAAAAAACCAAAAAAAAAAAAAAGGAAAAGAAATTCTCCAATTTATCTTAGTCATAGGAACCTCCTTGAGGTCTTGGGTCATACACTCGGAAAGTTATGTTGTACAAAAAAGTCACCAACCTTAAAAGACAAACCTGGTTGGTTTTCCACACCACTCTTTCCCAATCATGCTAAACAACACTCTCCATAAAACCAAATGATATGGTGCCTGAGTGTTTCCATATGGCTGAACACTTAAGATCCCTGGAAGACAAATGCTCAAGGACACATTCCCCTTTATCTCCTATGCATCTCTTCATCTACACGTCTGTAATTCCTTCACACTAAACCATAGACAACATCCTCTGAGTTCTAGTTCAAATCAAACTAATTCTCAAATGCAAGCAAGGGTCAGATGTATAGGTGGGGCAGCCTGATGCTTGAGACTGGCACCTAATGCAGGAGAAGACATGGGAACTGACCCCTCAAAACCTATACGTCATTTCTAAGTAGACAAGCTCAGGAATTAAACGGGATCAAGGATCAAGGAAACCTAACTAGCTATCACTACTACAGAATGGTTTGCTTGCTCATAGAGAAATCCTCACTTCTTCTTGTTATTTTAAGTTTTTAACAATATTATTTAGTAGTATGTGTGTGATAAAAACACATATACAGACATTCACACACAGACACAGATACAGACACACACATACACACACACACACACACACACACACACACACACACACACACACACACACACACTCACATAGGACAATTTAATGGATCCAGTTGTCTCCTCCCCCATGTGGGTTCTGGAGATTGCACTCAGTTTGGTGGGAGATTCCTTAACCTGCTGAATCTACCAGGTGATGTCATAGAAATCCTCTATGTTGATTCTGATGTGCAAAAAGGAAAATCAGAAACTTTCTTTTCTATCATGATTATTTTTTTTTGTTTTTATTCTTTGTTCCTTTGATTTTGGGGGCTAGAAATGAAACCCACCTGCTTCCTTAGTGCTAAGTACATTTGCTCCCAATGACCTCTATAAGTTCAGTCTCCACAATCTCTTCCTTTGGTTTGAGACAAGTGCCACTATGTTCCCCAAGATAGCCTCATGTCTTACAGCACTACCCTGTCTCAACTTCCCAAATAGCTAAAATGACAAGACTGACCTAACATGCTTAGTCAAGAACCCACTATTAAAGTTTCCAAATTGTACTAATATTTCCCACACAAAAGAGTAGAACTGAGCAACGGATAACTGCAAACAAAATCACTCACCCTCGTTCTCCACGTCATCATTTAGGAGGCCCCCTAGCCACAACTTCCAGTCCTCATTGTTAGCTGTAGTTGGGTTATACATGTCCACGGTGATATCTGGAGCCTGAAGCTCTAGTTGGCCCAGAGGAACATCTTTCAGGGGCATCTTAGACCGAGTTCTGAATGCAATCAGACTATCCTCCATGGGCTGGCCAAAGGAGAAAGAAAAAGCATCCAGTATGTGAAAATAATGCTTCCAAATTCTCCAAACTCCACCCTCTGCAACACACCCTACTTAAAAACCAATTCCTCTCCTCAAGACAGGATAGGTTTCCTGTCTTTCCAGCTGGGTATGGTGGCCCACGCCCTTAATTACAGCATTTGGGAGGCAGATACAGGCAGATCTCTGTGAATTCACACCCAGGCTGGTCTACATACTGAATTCCAAGACATCCAGGCTTGTACAGCGAGACCCTGCCTCAATAAACAAAAACAAACAAACAAAGCTACGATGATGGAGATTTACTTTCTTCTGAGTCTAGTTTTAAATTCTTGTAGGTTTTGGTTGTCTGAATATTTTTCTTTAATAAATATTTAAGTTTCTCTACAGGGGAGAGTGTCAACACAGTTCCCCACTACCACAATTATGCACTCAAGTTTTCCAGCTTTGGGGAAATCTCAGGAGTCAGCACATCTGACATGCAATGGATAAGCCTTGCCCTGGGCTAAACACCTTTGTGATCATGGCTTATCCCCTGCCAGCTAAGTATGCTATTCTTTCCTAGCAACCACATGGTGGCTCACAACCATCTACAGTGGCATCTGATGCCCTCTTCTGGCATAAAATTATACATGCAGACAGCGCATTCATGAATAAAAGAACTTGAAAAATATTAATTTCTTTTTGTTTTATGAGTGTTATTACCTGCAAGTATATATGCACACCACATGTGTGCAATGCCCACAGAAGAGGGAGCTGGATACCTAGAACTGGTTACAGATGTGTAAGCCACAATGTGGGTGTTGGGAACCAAATTGGGTCCTCTACATGAGCAGCCAGCACTCTTTAACTACTGAGCCATCTCCCCACCACAGTCAACAATTTTAAATTAAATATTTCAAAAACATTTACAAGAGCTTTGAAATATATATTTTATATACCATAATATTCACAATTATAAAGAATATAAATCAGTACAGAATATCAATTGTAAATTTTTCTTTTAAATCCCTGTAATTCTCTCTCTCTTTCTCTCTCTCTCTCTCTCTCTCTCTCTCTCTCTCTCTCTCTGTCTCTCTCTCTCTCTCTCTCCCTCTCTGTTTTTTTTTCAAGACAGGGTTTCTCTGTATAGCTTTGGAGCCTGTCCTAGAACCCACTCTGTAGACCAGTCTGGTCTCGAAATCACAAAGATCACCCTGCCTTGGTCTCCTGAGTGCTGGGATTAAAGGCGTGTGCCACAAATCCCTATACTTTCTTTATCTTACATTACCAATCTAGCTAAACTGGCAGCATTATATTGAGAAAGGGTGGAGAAAGTGGATACCCCTGCCTCCCTCATGATCATTGTGGAAATGCTTGAGTTAACTCTATTAGTACAATGCTAAGGACAGGTCTACGATGCTGAAATGTGCTCCTTCATATGGCTCTCAGGGAGAGATGCAACATTTTCTCAAAAGCCTTTCCACATCCATGGCTATGACTCTATGTGCTTTCTATCTTTACATACATTCACATCGCACATTATGTTCATTAGTTTTCTTTTTTGTTGGTTTTTCAAGACAGGGTTTCTCTGGGTAACACCCAGGGCTATCCTGGAACTCACTGGAAGACCAGGCTCGCCTTGAACTCACAGAGATCTGCCTGCCCCTGCCTCCCCAGTGTTGGGATTAAAGAGATGAGACACCACTACACAGCTTATATTTACTGATTTGCATATGCTGAATCTTCCCTGCAGCTCTGAAATGCATCAAACATGATCCTACTAACATTATTATTATTTTAGACAAGGTCTTAATATTTTGCCCTAATTGGTCTAGAACTGTCTATCTAGACCGGGCTGGCCCCTAACCCAAAGAGATTCACCTGCCACTAGCCTGTCTCAACAAAAGGGGTGGGTGGGTAAAGCATTACTTTTCAATTAGAATTTCCTTTTGAGTTTTCCCTAGTACATTCCCCTAACATGGCAGACTATATGGGTGTCAATCACCATCTTCTGTGTCCTATGCTCTGAGTCAGTCTCCTGAGCTCAAGCTGGTCTTTAGCTTGGTTCCCACCCCCTACCTCCTAAATGGATGATAGGCATTGTTACTAGTGTTGAGATTTTCTGAACAGGGTTGTTTTGGTTTTGTTTTGTTTTAATGTTTTGAGACAAGGTCATACCACATAGCCTTGCTTGACCTGGAATTCATAATGTAGGCCAGGCTAGCCTCAAACTCACAAAATCCATTTGCCTTTGCCTTTTTAGTTGTGGGACTAAAGGCATGTGCCAGCATGCCCAGCAGGGAAATTTATAGAGCATTTACGTATTGTGTTTGTTCACGTACTGAGGAGCCTGTGGCAGTCAGAGAACAACTTATGGGATGTCCTTCTACCAGCTGGATTCTGGGAAATAAAATCAATCCTCAGGCTTGGTCGCCAAGTATTTTTACTTGCTGAACCCTTTGTTAGCCCTTAATTTATAGCCTTTTTTTTTTTTTTTTAACATGCATGGGTAATTTTGCAGGCATGTTTACCATTTACATGCATTGCCAACAAAGACCAAAAGAGGGTGCAGGGCCACTGAACTGGAGTTTTAGGCAGTTGTGAGCTACCACACGGCTGCAGACTGCTGAGCACTGAATCTGAGGTCCTTTGGAAGAGCAGCCAGTGTTTGTGGTTGTTTTGCTTTTTCTCAAGACAGGGTATCCCTGTGTAGCCTTGGCTGTCCTGGAACTCACTCTGTAGACCAATATGGCCTGGAACTCAGAGGTCCTCCAGCCCCTGCCACCCTAGTGCTAGGTTAAAAGGTGCGCACCACCACCCATCACCACCAACACCCTTGGCATCACTGTTCCTAATCACTGAGCCATCTGTCCAACATCAGAATTCTAAGAATTTTTAAATTTATTGTAGGTGAAAGTCACTTATCAAAAAGTGATTTCCAAATATTTTCAAATATTTTAGGTTTCCTTCACATTAACATTTTTTTATTTTGGTTTTAGAGATTAAAGGCATGTGCCACTAAGTCCATCATATCTTCCCAATTTTAAATATTGTCCCATAATTTATTCCTTTCTCAGAAAGGACCATTCTCCATCAGGCATGCTGGTTGATACACATAATCACAGCATTCTAGGAACCTAAGGCATGAGAATGGACTTATGTGTATGAACAGCTAGGCCTACATATCAAGTTCTAGGACTTCAAGGACTACGTAGTAAACCTCTGTCTCTAAAGAACAAACCAACAAACAAAAAAACCAGCCAGGCTCAGTGATGAACCCCTATAATTCCAACACTTGGGAGGCAGAGACCGGTGGATCTCTCAATTTGAGGCCAGTCTGGTCTACAGAGATAGTTCCAGAACAGCCAGCACTACACAGAGAGACACTGTCTCCAAAAGCCAAAGTGAATAATTATAATTGTATTAATTATAATCATTAAACTAATAACTAACAAAATAGTAATAATAATGAAAAACAGAAACACTACCACTTTTACTTGAGAAAAACAGCACAAACTAAGCAAGAGAATCAAAGACAAATGACACCATGACAACGACATGAAAATTTAAAATGAAAATCGCTCTGTCCGCCCCATCTCCATATCTGAGAGTGAGAAGTTAAACAACCATGACTGAATTTCTCAGCAATTCAGAGTCATGGTGCTCACCTGGAAAGAATCCATGCAGACAGGACTAGAAGCCAGCTCCTCATCTACTGCATTTAACTTCTCCATGAAAGCACTATCCCTGCTCTGCTTTGGCTTTGGAGGAGGTGGGGGCCCCATGGGCACTACTTCAGCACTGATGTGCCTAACAGCAGGTGTGGTGACTTTCTCAACCTGGTTAAAAAGAACACTGTGTTAGGAAGAAAGCAAGACAGGGAAGGTCGGTCTTTGCATGCAGTCAATGTGGCCATTTTCCTCTTTTCTAGATGGAGACAGGTGAATGGCCATTTCAACACACGGATCTAACTAGGTCTCATCCTACTTGAGCGAGAGAAACAGAAAACTACTTGGCTTTAAAGACAGTACTTAAAACACGGGTTGCACACATCTGACCCTTAACGAGAACTCAGAAAACCTCCTTGACCATGACTAGGTCTCAGTCGTCTCTTAGCTGTTCATTCTCTCAAGGGACTTTGAAAAGGTGACAACCCACCATTACCACTGGTAAATCCGCCACTTATAAAAGAAGCCACTGCTCACATATATGTCTAAAGTCTCCCTTGTCTGGTGCTAGGGTTACCTCTGACAGCATGCCACTCTCCTCATCTGTCTCAGCCACTTCAGAAGACGCTCGCAGTCTGGATCTCTTCACTCCACGTGGAGACGAAGCAGTGCTTTCAACATCACTTTCCAATAAGCTCTAAAACAAACCCAGTGCACTCTCACGTGTGTGCCCCAACCTCAGTCCGGAGCACGAAATGTCACAACAGAATAAATCACAAAATACCAGTCATCTGGAATTCGGGTTGCCAGGATGGCACAGCAATTGACTAGGAGTATGAGACCAAGCCTGACGACCTGACCTCGACTCCCAAGATCTACATGGTGGAAGGTAAGAATCAACTCCTACCAGAATATCCTCTGATCTCCACAAGCAAACTGTGGCATGCACACACAAACAACACAGCCCACACTCAGATGTATGTGTACATATATACACACATCAATATATAATACATAAAATAATTGTGTCATAGAAAGAATACATGTACTATATACAAAAATACTATATACATTTTAGAAAGAAAATGAATTTTCAATGACTTAATATCCTAAAGAGGGAAAGACGGCAGGGATCAGATCGACAGCCTCATCTTCATTATAAACTGTCAAAGGGATTAACAGAAAAAACAGAAGGAGAAAAAGAAGACCCCTTCTGAAGTGTTAATATCCAAGCATGAAGGCAAACAGCTTCATCCCCAGAACTCAGGAGGTAGAGGCAAGAGGATCTCTTTGAGTCTGAGGCTAGCCTGATCTACCTAGGGAACTCCAAGCCAGCCAGGGCCACACACTGATACCTTTTCTCAAAAAATAAAATAAAATAGGAAAATAATGATGAAGCTCAAAAACAAGAAAAATTACACCACAGTACATAGACATGCATTTTTTAGGTGGTAGATCTATAAAGAAAACAGCAAATAACTATCAAGACATCAAGGGGGGAGGGGGGAGGACGGTACACTCCTCTGTTGGTTTCTAATACAGAGTCTAGAACATACTGTGCAGCTGAGGATAAACCTGAACTCCATTCACAAGTGCTGGGAGTATACTTTATCTTTGTGTTATATGTGTTCCATTTCACAATGTAAGCCTAAATATTTAGGGAGTTTGAAGAGCAGAGAAACACCTCCAGCAAAGAAATTATTAGAAAAGAGAACCATGTCTCAATCATCTCTATAGAATGGGTGACAATGGGTCACCAAATAAGCCCATCCTTGTCAAGCCCAATTCTTTTCTTCGGCAACAATGAACACTCACTAACCTCTTCAGCAGTCTCATCTTCCTCTTCTTCATCTGGCTGGTACTCTTCATCTGAGGAGTCATCTTCTTCTAGGTGAATATCCACAAACTGTGGAGGCTGCTTTAATAGACACACAAAACAATGGGGTGGGGGAAGACAGCCTCTAGCTCAGCAGCTAGAGGCACAAGCCCAATGACCAAGTTCAATCCCCAGGACCAGTATGGTAGAAGGAGAGAGCCAATACATGCTATGACAGGTGCTTCCACCACTCAGCACACAAAATAAATAAGTAAATATGAAATAACAAAGAGAAAGAAATGGAACAGGGCTGGAGAATAGAAAGCTCAGAGACAGATGCATGCTAACCAGGCATAAGGCTCTGGATTCTGGCTGCAGCAGAGGACAGATGGGAGGGAAAGAGAGGTGGGGGGAGGGAGGGAGAGGAGAGAGGGAGGAAGACAGGGAAAGGAAGAAGAGGAAGGAGGGAAGAATGGAAGGAGGGAACAGAAGCACAAGTCTCACACACACTCACATGCAGGATGTTCCGTACATTGACTGCTGCCAAATTGTGCTTCTTAGCACCATCCTCTAAGGTACGATCCAGCATGTCATCCAGGTTTAGGTCATGTGCCATCGTCCCTTGTTCTTGACCTTTTCCATCTCGTTTCCTCTTGGTACCTGTGGTGGTTTGAAGGAAAATGACCCACAAATGGAGTGGCAGTATTAGGAGGTGTGGCCTTGCTCAAGAAGGTGTAGTCTCGCTGAAGGAAGTGTGTCATTGTGGAGGTGGGCTTTGAGGTCTCATATATGCTCAAGATACCACACTGTGAACCCTGAGATTACATTATTTCCTGGGAAAACCAGCTTCTATTGGTGGTTTGACTCAGCCCTAGAACGCACCTTTAATCCAAGAACTTTCTCCTTGAATAAACAGGATTAAAATAAATCAACCTTAGGTCGAAAGATGGATCAAGCAACCAGTTCATAGAAAATAACCATGAAAAGTAAGAGGAAGTCAGGAGGGGAGAGAGCTCCATAGCAAGTAGAAGGGATGGACATCTGGTAAGAGGAGTTTTATTTGAGATGGCATAAAAGAAAGCTCTTTTTGGGAAAATGGAGGAAGAAGCAGGTGGTTGCTTTCTCTGCCTCTCTGAGCTAGCAGGTTTTCACTAAAAAATCTGGCTCCCAAGTCTTTATTGGTAAAATAAAACGATAGAGACTTAGTTAAAAACAACACTAAACATCTGAAAATATAAGCCATCCATCAAATGTTTTCCTTTATGAGAGTTGCTATGGGGGCTGAAGAGATGGCTCAGAGGTTAAGAGCACTGACTCTTCCAAAGGTCCTGAGTTCAATTCCCAGCAACCGCATAGTGGCTCATGCCCTCTTCTGGCCTGCAGGCATACATGCAGGCAGAATAATGTATTCATAATAAATAAATCTTAAAAAGAAAGAAAAAGAGAGAGAGAAAGAGAGAGAGAGATACTGCTATGGTCATGGTGACTCTTCATAGCAATAGAAATGCTAACAAAGACAGAAATATCCTTTTTGTTTTAGTTGTTTTACTTTCTTCATTCTCTTGTCTTTCTGCAAATAAACGAAGAAGAAAGTGAACAGAATCTCCAAAACACCTTCTCTAGGAACTCTGCCCCAAACCAACAGTGGAAGGAAACCAACCTGCCTGCTGTCTGACTTGAAAATCACACCATCATGTGGTAATGGTGCTTTATTATGGAGCTGTTAACAGTACTATGATAGGGGTCATAATACCTAACACTCAGCTGGGCATGGTATCAAACACCTACAATGCCAGCACTAGAGGGACAGAGACCACACAAAGAAACCCAGCCTCACACACATACACAAAAGAGAAGAAGGAAGGGAGGAAGGAAGGAAGGAAGGAAGGAAGGAGTTAAAGTTTCAGCAGTTTTTTTGTTGGTTGGTATTTGTTTTGTTTTGTTTCGTTTGATTGCTATGTATGCTAGGAACCCAACTCATATTGTTAGTTGTGAGCCTAGTCTTTAACAGCTGAGCCATCTCTCCAGCCCAAGTCTCAGGAGTTTTAATCTCAGCACTTTGGAGGCAGAGACACACAGAAATCTGACTTGAAGCCAACTTGGACTACACAGTGAGAATATGTCAAACAAAACAAAACAAAAAACAAAGGCTCAGTAAAGGGTCTATTAACATTTAAAGGGGAAAGAAGGCAAATTATCAGAATCAGAAATGAAAGAATAGTCTTCATACAGGTCTCACAGATATTTAAAAGGTATCAAAGACAGACTGAGGTGCAGCCAGGTAATAGAGCTCCTGCCAGACTGCTTGAATGCTTGATGCTCTGGGTTCAATCCTAACACTGGGAAAAGAAAGGACTATTATCAATAATTTTGTGTCAATATAATAAGTAAATGAACTGAAATAGAAAGATATCTTGAGAGACATCAACAGTCAAAGTTCACTCAAGAAAAGTTATATTGACCTGTGGTTATGGCTCAGATGGTAGAGTTTGCCTAGCACTCAGGAAGCCCTGGCATAGTTTGCCAGAACCACATAAAGCAAGGAATGTTGACGCACATCCATAAGCTCAGCACATGAGACAGAAGGAGGGAATCATAAATACTATCCTTAGCTATGAACCACATTCCAGTCCAGCCTGAGTTCCATGACAACCCTTCTCAGAAAACAGAGGAGGTAAAGAGAGAAAACAGAGTATCAAAGGCAGAGCAAGTTGACATACTTGCTAGCCTGCAATGCCTAATGAGATTCTGTCTGTCTTTAATAAAGGGCCCTTCCAGTTCGGTAAGTAAAGGCACTTTCTGCTAAGCCTGACAACCTGAGTAGTTCAATCCCTGTAAGCTACAAGTTGTCCACTGACATCCAGACATGGTGTGTTCACATACATACACATACACCCCACAAATATTTATTTTTCAAACAAGAGGGAAAGAGGGAGCCGGCTGTTAGTGGCACACGCCTTTAATCTCAGCACTCAGGAGGTAGAGGCAGGCAGATCTCTGTGAGCTCGAGGACAGCCCGGTCTCCAAAGTGAGTGCCAGGATAGGCTCCAAAGCTACACAGAGAAACCCTGTCTCGAAAAACCAAAAAAAAAGAAAAGAAAACTCTTATTATCAATCACGAGATGGTAGAAGGCATATGTACATCAGGCTAGCTTCAAAATCAGAGATCTGCCTGACTCTGCCTCCTGGGTGCTCTGTATTTTTTTCTCCAAAGCCAGGTCTTATGTAACCCAGGCTGACCTCAAAGTCACTATATAAACAATGACCTTAAATTCCACCCCCATGTAAGAAGCTTCCAGGCATGGGTCACTATCCCCACACCTTGCCTTTACTTGAGACAGACTATTGTAATTGATATGTTAGCCTCTGAGCGATTGTTTCATAATCAGTTGTGGAGACCCCGCAGTCTGGCTCCACTCTGGAGAGATGGAGAAAAGCCTCCACCTACAGACTGGTTGTTCCTATCCTTAACACTCTCAAGTGTCTTTATTTACCTCCCTAATAAGAACAGCTGTGGGGTTCCAACCACAGTCCTTTGGTGGTATGTTTTATATGTTCTGGGAACACCTATGTATGTGATTTGTCAGAAGGATGACTTTTTGTTACACTATGTAATTCTGGTGAAAAAAATGTAAATTCACGCCAGGCCTTTAGCTAAGGCCTCAGCAAATTCAAAACAGACTAATTGCCCTGGAGACAGAGTGCTGAAGGACAAGTTCCCAGGAGTCTACAAGGTAAGACATAAAATAACTTTGCCAGTTTTTCACTTGCAAAAAAAAGACCCAGCCAGATAACATTAAAGACATAACCCCGTCTCAAAAACTGAATTTCTGTATTTATTTCTATCCTTATTTGTATAAAATTTGATGTTTAACTGTTTATACAGAATACAAAAATAAATGGAACACTCTTTAGGTCACTGCCTCTTGCACTGTATCTGTCTGCCTGCATTGCAGACTATCCATCAATGAAGCTGGCCTCCCATGGTATGTGATATTCTGGTACCCACACCTGTAAAAAAAAATTGTAGAAAGAGAACCTGGGGGCTGGAGAGATGGCTCAGAGGTTAAGAGCACTGACTGCTCTTCCAGAGGTCCTGAGTTCAATTCCTAGCAACCACTTGGTGGCTCACAACCATCTATAATGAGATCTGGTGCCCTCTTCTGGTGTGCAGTTATACATGGAAGCACAATGTAGTATACATAATAAATAAATAAAATAAAATAAAAAAGAGAACCTGATGGGATCTGTGTGATATATATGACACTCGCCTTACGCTGCCCTACAAAATTTCTCTCTGCAGCGGTTCGAGCTGTCTTTGCTAGCCACCCGCCATGGAGGGTAGATGAAAGGCCCGAGCTAACATGGGGTTACCTCTTTAAATTTCAATAAAGCCTCATGCAGTTTGCAGCAAAAGAGAGAGAGAGAGAGAGAGAGAGAGAGAGAGAGAGAGAGAGAGAGAGAGAGAGAGAGAGAGAGAACCTGACAGCAGACAGAAGAGGATACTAAATTGAAGAGGAAAAGAAAATCTGGACCCATTCATAAGGTTCACTGTGTTTAATGAGAAGAACAATTCCAGTGCAAGTCCACACCACAAAAATTTCCCGTCAAGAAACACTTCTCTGTAAAAGCACCACAGAGAGCAAAGACAAGCCAGGGGTGGTGGTGGTCCACACCTTTACTCTCAGCACTCGAGAGGCGGGTAAGTTCCAGGACAGCCAGAGCTAGGTAGAGAGAAACTGACTCAAAAAGAGGAAAGGAAAACAACAAAGTGGCACAGGTTACCTACCTGCCCCTTAACTAAAAAGCCTGGGTCCCTTAGGAAGATATACACTCACGATTTCTTGAGATGGGACCCACGCTTAAACAGGCAACTCATTTACTTCTCACAGATTGCCCTTTTGTCATCTGAAGACAGTCTCATACAATGATCGAAGAAAGCCTGCATTCTGACACAGCCCTCCGCCTAAGGTCAGGTGTGGGATTTGTCACTTACAGCATCAAGTTAAGTGTGCAGCATTTTAGAGTGTAGAGCTTCAGATCAGGGATGCTCAACCTAAACAGGCAAGGAAAAAGCAACCGAGACCTTTCCCCCTTACCTCCTTCTGCCATGACTTCTTCACCCGGCTCTCCTGAAGGAGGCTCCTCCATGACAGGATGATCCCCTTGGTCTTCTCTGGTAACCAGCCCAGGCGGGAAGACAATTTTCTTCCCTTTCCTTGAGGCTGTGGCCTGGAGTCTCTCTTTATCCATGTGTACAGTCAGGGAATGAGAAGACTCCAAGGAAGGAAGGGCGATTTCCTGAGCGATGGCTCCATCAACAGCCTCCAAAACAGGTGGGTTTCCATGCTGGGTGAGCATCTTAGGGCGCAGAGACGGATCCTCCACGCTGAGCTGATTTTCTACATCATGACTGGAGTCCACCTCTGGGCACACTGCACTCTCATGGTGCTGATCCCAGGATAGTGACTCTGACGCCAAATCTTTAAGCTGGACAGATTCAGGCTTCACAGATGACTCTAAGTCTAAGTCATCTCCCTCCTGGCTATCCTGCTGGTGCACAGACTCTGTCACTGTAGCTCTTCTCTTCTTACAGGGCAACATTGTACAAGTCCCACTTCTGGTCCATCCTGAAAGGATACAGGGCAAGTCTTGGTCACCTCAGTAGTATTAATAGTAATTAATAACTGGTGGTGGTGGTGGTGGTGGTGGTGGTGGTGGTGTACTCCTTTAATGCCAGCACTCTGGAGGAGGCAGCAGGCAGATCTGTGACTTCAAGGACAGCCTGGTCTACAGAGTTAGTTCCAGGACACGCTTCAACCCTGGGGTGGGATGGGGGAGTAACAATAATAACATTTGATCAGTTTTCATCTCATGATCCCCAAGCTCATTCATCAACATAGAATTTGACACCAAATGCCTAGGATTTTTAGGGGAGGATGAGACACTAGCTCAATTCAAATTCCAAACTGAATTATTATGGTACCTTGACTAGGCTAAGCTTGTTACCTCAGGCTTGCAGAGATGGTACAGGCCTCTCTTCCCTGCCTAGGAAGACAGGCAGGTGGATCTCTATGAGTTCAAAGCATAGCTGGTAAGTTCTAGGCCAGCCTGGAACTGGCCACTAACACTCACATTCAAATGCCCACAGACAGACATGGAATCCAAAAATTCAAAAGTAAATCTTACAATATCACATATCACTTTTGTAATCTCTGGCTCTCCATCCGCAAAGGCTAGGATATGAACTCGGTTGAGAAAAGGGAACCCTTAACTGGTGTCTCCAGCCCCAGCACCATGTGGGTATGTCGGCACTCACTGACTGTTGCCTGAGAGGTGAATGGATGAACGTGGGCTTGAACAATGCTGCGCTGCGTTTGGACCAAGCACTTAGCGTTTACATAGGTACTGGAGGAGTGGCTTCTAACTTGCTTTCTATCTCAGGAAGATTTTGAACTTGTGGCCCTGCTGCCTCCACTTACAGGTATTTATACAGCATGCCATTCTATGCATTGGGAACCGAAGCCTTATGCATGGAAGGTAAGCACTCTACCATCTGAGTACATCCCCAGCCTCTGGTTGCATCCTTCCCACAAAAACACTTTGACAAGGAGTTCCAAGAACAGAATAATTCACTGCCAACCTTTCAAGTCTGAAAGAGCACTCAACAGTACTAGAGGAAACTTACTAGTGGCAGGCTTTGTTCCCTCCGACTCCAAGTTTCATCTATGAAGATAACCTTAAGCCTCTGCAATGCACCTTCTCTAGGGCATTAAAGGAGGCCCTCACCATAACAACCCAGGTTCTTCTCTTGGTAAAGTTCAATGACCCAGAGAAGATTCGTTGATCCTGTCAGGGAGGGTGGTAAGTGACCAAGAAGGGGAATGGGAATCACCTAGGCGATTCCTTTATTTCACAGATGACTTCGTGAGATTCAGGGAGGGTGGAAGCAGAAAGAGTGCGGGGTAAGGGAGCAGCCAGCAGCTGTTTTGTCAGAACTGCACGGGGATCGCTCCAAAGGCTTCACAAAACAGTGGCTCCAAGAGTCTGCTCCTTAGAGACCAGGAGGTAGATCAGCAAAGTGGATGAACGCCAATCCGCCCGCCGTACTGCACCCCGGGGGGTGGGGGTGGGGGTGGGGCCCTCGGCGTCCGGGAAAACATTTCAGAGGGAGTCCTAGCTGCGCTCTCCTCACCGCTCAACACTGGCCCAAGCCCGCCCCCCCACACACACTCACACCCCGGCTACGCAATCCCCTTCACGCACCGCGCACCCAGCCTCGGAGCAGACGCCCCTCATCCTGGGCAGCCTCCGCCCCGGAGTCCCTCGTCTAACGTGCCTCTTCCCGCCCCACCGCACACTACCAAGTACCCTCGGACGCCGGCCTGATCCCGCGGAAACCCCGCTTCTGCACCAGCGGAAGTAAGGCAACGGCACTGCCTGACGTGCGCGACCCCGAGGCGCGTAGGCTGGACGTCAAGGAGCATGCGCACAACGATAGGAGCCATCTTCTTTTAGGGCCGCCTGAAGCCACAGCGCTAATACGTCAGTTAAGGGAAAGAGTAGCAGTATATGACAGCTAGGTGGCCGGTAAGTAGGCAGGCAAGCACGGAGGCACTCAGGCAGGCAGGCACTCAGGCAGGCAGGCAATTAAAGCTGTAACTTGCTAAAGTGCTTACCTTGAATGCTGCAAACTCTTGAGCTTGAATCCCAAAGCTAAACAAACCCAGTTTGCTGGTGCTCGCGTATAATGGCAGCACTTCGGGCGTGGGGACACAATGATCAAGAGTTCGAAGCTATTCTCAACACAACTCCCGCTGTCCTGTCTATAAATAAATACATTAAAGGCATTTCCCTGCCAGATGTGGTGGCCCACGCCTTTAATCCCAGCATTCGAGGGGAAGATGCAGGCACATCTCAAGAGTTCGAGGTCAGCCTGGTTTACAGGGCAAATTTGAGGACAACCAGGGATACACAGATAAACCCTGTCTCAAAAACGAAGGGAAGGAGGGAGGAAGGAAGAGAAGGAAGGAGGAAGAGAGGGAGGGAAAAAGGAGGGAGGAAAAAAGAAAGATACTTCCTAGGTTTCTCTAACTTTAAACATACAACTCAAAACAGGGGGTTGGGAATCTATAGTTTAAGTTGACAACTAATCACCCTACCCGCAAAATACCTGGAACATAGGAAAAAGAGAATTCCTAAAATTCAGAAAGATGCTCTAGATACAAAAAACAAAGGCAGTCTTGAACTCAAGGTATGGCAGTTATCATATCTACATAATATTTTTCATTGTGCAAAATGTTCTCCCATTGTCTCTAGGCGATTTTGTCTCCACGAAAACTCCTGGAGTCCAATGGATATTTTATCACTTTTTTCAGTTGGCAGATTCTGGCCATGCTGGGTAGATGATCACAAAAGTACCCAGTTATCAATAGGATTCGGTATCTAAAATTCCAATCTCACTTTCTCATGCATTGACCCAGTACACAGTCAAGTCCCTCGTGTTTGCAAGAGTTTTATGTTTTTTTTTTGTTTTGCTTTGTTTTATTTTATTGGGATTTTTTTTGTATGTTTGTTTGTTATTTTGGTTTGTTTTTGGTTTGTCGTTGTTGTGGTTGTCTTGCTGGGTTGAAAGCACACCGCCCAGTGGATGTTAGGTCCTTTGTTATTGTTGTGCTACTTTGAGACAGGGTACTGGCCTGAAACTCAGTTTCGTCTCGCTTCTGCCCAAGTTTGATCTTTAATCGGTTTCTAAAGTTTAGTTTACATAATTGCCTTTATTGTTTCAGGAATGCACATAGCAATAGCAATCATTAGTGAAACAATAGAATTTTGTTTTTCACAGCTTCTGGAACCCAGCATGTCCGGCTTCCATCCGTATAAACCCAGGCAACTGGAGTCACAGCTGCAGAAAACGCTAAAGCGATTGTCTTCCTGCCCTTCTGTATTTGGAGACCTAGCCAAGGCCGTCCTTGACTCTCCTGCCTCACCCACTCGAGTGCTACAGTCACTGGAATATGCGACTAAAGAAGCACAACACCTACACTTCTTATTGGGCTTTGAAATTGTAGCCCCAACGCCCACAGCCTGGGGGTGGGCGGAGCCTTGTCCTCGGGAAAACTCGGCGGTGGGAGGGGTCTCCTCTCGAAGAGCTTCCGGAACCTTTCGGGCAGAGGCGGAGTCTTCTGCCGAGGGCCCTTCGGAAAGAGGCGGAGCTTATCTCGCATCAGGACCAGTCCGACTGCACCTGCATCCTTAGCTCAGAGCATCCCAGGAGCATCTAAGAGGAAAGCGCAGCTAGCAACCAGGGATCCGACTGTCGCAGGGGCAGTCTGCCAGGCACCTTCCCCTCCCCTGATCCGGAGGTCTACAGCCGCGGCCTCGGTACTCACCGAGATTCCCAAAGTTGTCTGACCTCTGCAAAAGTGTTGCTACCAACAGCCTCTGATTACAACATGGCTGAGATCACAAATATACGCCCCAGCTTTGGTAAGTAGAGTCTGACAAACTAATTTTGAGGCTATCAGTGCCGGCGCAAAGCCAGGTAGCTGAGGAATTGGCGGGGAGTGAAGTCCAGATGGGAGCCTCTAGTTGCCAGCCCTGCTAGAATAGGGTCTGAGGTGGTGAGTGACTCCAAGGCAGGCAGTGGACAGCGCCTGGGTTTCAGCTTTGGGCTGCAGAGGTGGCAAGGCCGGAGTGCCACGGAGGGTAGGCAATCCGGGATGCTAAAACCTTGACCGTAAACCCTTGGTGCACTGTCAGCACGGCTGGAGGTGAGAAACGGCAAGCATGCGGAGGATGTGAACCCACCTTCTGGAGGAAGAGAGGTGGGGTAGTTCGAGCCCTCCCCCTTGGGGCATGCAGGGCGGTGCCCCTTTCCTCCCCCTCCTACTTCTGAGGGCTGCAGGAGAGGGAAGCGGCAAGGGGGATGGGGCCTCAAGATGGCAGCGTGGAGACTATGGGCTGTGTGGCTGGCAGCCAAGGGAGGCGGAGGCCTCCAGGGAAAGAAGGGTGCGGGGGTGGGGAGCAAAAGGGAAGCCACTCCTTAGGCCGGTCAGTGGGTTGCTAGGGCTGGGGTAAAATGCTAGCCCTGCAAGCTTCGTTCTGCACCGTAATGGTGAGGTCCTTGCCGGTGTTACCAAATGGCGCTTGGCGCTGCCGGGCGGAGAGATGACGTGATGTCTATTTCTGAGACTCCTGGCAGTGCCTAGGCGCCCCTTCCGGGGCCTTTGTTCCCTGTTTCCCTGGTCTAGTTTTTCAAAAAGGGGACTCACCCCTTCTGGTGTCGGCGGGGGCAGCATTACTGGCTTGGGGGAGGGGCGAGAGCGGCCCAGCTTGGGGGAGGCCGCTTTGTGTACCACAGATAGCATTACGTCATCTCGGAGCGGCTGGTCCACGACCTAGCCCTCTGGGTTCCAACAGCAGTTTTACACTCCCTAGGGCAGAAAGTGCAGTGGAAAAGAAGTCAAGAGAGCCTTGGCCAAGTCGTTTCCTCTTGGGGAACTCCTCCAAAGCGAACTTCTCATGTAGGGGTTCCTGACCACATAAATAAGTAAATAAAATTGCCTTGTAATTGGGGTAATCAAGTGAGAGTTGCTGCAAACCTAGAACCTTGCTAATCCTTAAGTGAGTCTATCCTTTAGACAATCCAAATGTGAGCACTAGGTTCCAGAATTTAGGGTGGAGGCACAGCCAGCTTTAAAAATGTCTTTTTTCACTCCCAAGGAAGAGGTATAAAGAATAGAACAGAACCTAATGTTCTATACTCTCTCAACATTGTAAGACATCAGATCAGAGCAAGCAACCAGACAATGGATCCTCACACCCCTCAGTGCTTGTTCCCGTTTGACCCCAAGTCTGAATCTCATTGTATTCCTTTTGCTTTGCCCTCTGTCTCTATCCTTTGAGTCCTGAGTTCCCCAAACTGAAACCTGTTTTGTGATCACATGAGAAACCCAAGATTTTCTTCACACTCTTTTTCTCCTCACACCCTCTTTCCAGCAGAGTCCTTCCTCTAAGTGCAATTCCAGAGCCCTTTGAAAATAGAGGAAACCCAGCCCAGCCTCGTGCTTTCCTTTAGGAGACACTAGTAGAAATTGGGGGCTGAGGGTATATTACACCTTTTATGTCCTGTATTGTTTGTAATCTTAGCATGTCTTCCAGTGTAGGTATGATTATGTGCACTCTCCAGACCAGGAGAATGAACCTTGGAATACAATGAAGTCCAAATGAACTAGTCATGGTAGCACTAGGGTTTGAACCAATGCCTGACTGCTGCCCTAGTCATTCTGATTCTGCTGTAGGACACTGGCCTTAGTGACAGTGAGAGGCTGTGTTTCGCCAAAGAAGAGTCAGTAATGAGGTGTGAGACTGAAGGAGTAGCTCAGAGGAAGAATGTACACCTGAGTGGTGCAAAGGTTCTTGGCAGGACCACCAGCCCTGAAAAGCAAAAACAAATCCAACACTGACTTGGTGATGTGTGCATGCCCAGCCTAGGAGACCAAGTTCAAAGCCAGCTTATCACCACTTCCGACTTCTAAGCCAGACAGGGCAATCTAATGACACTGGTCTCTAGAAACAAAGCATCCAGGAATGCTGGCTCAAGGCACTTTATCCCAGCACTCGGGAAACTGGGGTAGAATTGTCGTGAGTTCAAAGTAAGCCTGGGCGGGGCAGTTGTGACACACACCTCTAATCCCAGCACTTGGGAGGCAGAGGTAGGTGGATCTCTGTGAGTTCGAGACCAACCTGGTCTACAAGAGCTAGCTGCAGGACAGCTTCCAAAAGCCACAGGGAAACCCTGTCTCAAAATACCAAAAAAAAAAACCCAAAAAACAAAAAACAAAGTAAGCCTGGGAATATATTGAGTTCCAGCCAGCCTGGGCTAGATAGGGAAGCCTTGCCTTAATAAAATAAAACAAGTTGGATGGTGGTGGTGCACCCCTTTAATCACAGCACTGGGGAAGCTGAGACAGGCAGATCTCTGTGACTTGGAGGCCAGCCTGGTCTGCTGAGCAAATTCCAGGAAACCTACAGAGAATCCCTGTCTGGGAAAAAAAACAAAACAATAAATAAATAAAACAAAATAAAAAGTGATCCAGACATGGTAGCTCACACAGTAATGCTAGCACTGGGAGTGTAGAGGTTATAGGAAATCAGAATTCAAGACCAGGGCCAGCAAAATGGATCAGTATGTAAAGCTCTTGGCTCAAACCTGACACCCTGAATTCTAGCTTTAGATCCTCCATAAAGGTGGAAGGAGAGAAAACTCCACAAAGTTGTCTTTTACCATCACACACACACACACACTGTTGTCATGTCTCACACATACATATAGTAATGTATAATGTATGAACATATATTAATTTTTTTAATGTGAAAAAGAATTCAAGGCCAGTTTGAGGATAGGGTGGGCTACACAAAACTCTGTCTCAAAAGAAGTCAAACAACAAAACAAAAATGCTCAGGGGGCTAAAGAGTTAGCTCACCAGTTAAGAGCACTTTTGCTCTTCCAGGGAACTCAAGTTTAATTCCCAGCACTCACAGACAGGTTCACAGCCATTATAAATCCAATCCCAAGAAATCCAGTGCCCCTTCTGAGTTTCACAGCCATCAGGCTCACACATTGTATACATGCATACTTGCAAGCAAATCACTCATGCATAAATAAATATTAAATGAAATTAGATTTCAAATATTCTTTCTTTTTATTGTTGTTGTTTTGTTTTTTGAGACAGGGTTTCTCTGTGGCTTTGGAGGCAGTCCTGGAACTAGCTCTTGTAGACCAGGCTGGTCTCGAACTCACAGATATCTGCCTGCCTCTGCCTCCCAATTGCTGGGACTAAAGGTGTACGCCACCACTGCCCGGATAAATTTAAAATATTCTTAAAGAAATGAAATAACCTAAATTTTATTAAAATTCTGTTCTGAGCAAAGGCTAAAGTACTTGGGACTATCTCATATGTGTCTCCAGATCCCTAGACTCTTTCACGTTGCCTCCTCCAAAGAAAACTCTTTTTCATTTGTTATGAAGTACTTTAAACACTGTCACATGACAGAGGGCATACCAGGCCAACATTGAATGACCCATGACCTTTAAATACAAAAAGTAACCAATTGGTATCACTATAATCTACATGCACTTTATTGGTTGAACCATTCAATCACTCTGTGGGTTGCAGAAAAGGGACCACCTCAGGTGTCAGTCCTTACCTTTCCACTTGTGTGAAAGAGGGTCTTGTTATATTTCTTGTTTTTTGAGACAAGTCCTCAAAATGTAGCTCCAGCTGTCCTTGACTAGGTGAAGTATATTAGGCTGGCCTCAACCCCACAGTCACCTGCCTTTGCCTCTTGACTGTTCAGATTAAATGTGTTCACCATCGTATCTGGCTATTTATGTTTTCTTCCTTTTCTCTCTCTCTCTCTTTCTTTCTCTCTTTCTTCCTTTCTTTCTTCTTTTCTTTCTGGTTTTTTGTTTTTGTTTTTAGTTTCATTTGGTTTGGTTTTTGAGACACTATCTCTCTATTTAATTAGGGCTGACTTGGAACTCACTCAGGATGGCCTCAAACTCACAGAGATCCTCCTGCCTCTGCCTCCAGAGTGCTGGTATTAAAGGATTACACCACCACAGCCAACACGCCCTTTTTTATTTTTCTACTGTGTATGGCAGGCTAGCAGACCCATGAGCATCTGGAGATAGCTGTCTTCCCATAGGACTGCTAGAAACACAGATACCACCAGCAAACCCCAGCAATGCAGGCAAGCATTCTGTCAACTGAGCTCCATCACCAGCCCCACGGCTGCTCTAAAACACTCACTTCAGTCCTTAGTTTCAACTTCCTTTCCCCAAAGCTTCTCATTAGAGCAAGAGAGAGGGCCCTGAATTTCAACATTCACTATTTCTAGTTCACTGTCTTAGGTGTTAGGGACAGAAGGAGAGACTCGGAAATGAAAGTGAGTGCAGGGCAGAAGTGAGAAATGGGGAGGCACCTGAATTAGCCACACACAGGCTACCTGCCTTACTTCCTCCTCAGTCCTCCTGAAGGATCACACTACCTGAATTAGCCACACACAGGCTACCTGCCTTACTTCCTCCTCAGTCCTCCTGAAGGATCACACTACCTGAATTAGCCACACACAGGCTACCTGCCTTACTTCCCTCCTCAGTCCTCCTGAAGGATCACACTACCTGTCTTTTCTCTTTTCCACCTATCTTCATTTCTCAACAAAAACTGATGCATTGTAAGTAGCAGTAGGTTCCCCCAATGACACCACAGAGTAGAGCCAAAGACCTGTGCAGATGTCTCACAGTCTTGGCTTTTAGCCTTCCTTTTCAATTTACTCTCAAAAATACCTGCCTCTGGCCAGCAAGGTAACACAGCAGGTGGAAAGCTCTTGCTGCCAAGCCTGATGACCAAGATTCATCTGCAAGACCCACCTGTAGTGGAAGGGCAGGATAGACTCCTGAAAGTTATCCTCTGCCCTCCATGGACATGCTGTCACACATATTGTGCACACAAAACCTCCTATGCAAGGTGTGGTGGCTCACACCTATAATCCCAGCACTCGGGAGACTAGTTCAGGAGGCTTGCCTTGATGTGTATCTTGGTAGTTTCCTACTATCCTCTTCGCACAATCTGTGTTCGGCTTCACTAAACAGTAGCAAATTGATGTGCAAGACAGTATCTGACTGCCACGCGTAGAACCATGTCTTCATGTTGGAGGCATTCTGACCGGCAATCATATTTACTTAGCTTTTATCCAATGTCTGAAATTCAGATTTGAGAATGACAGGATGAGGTTCTTGCCTCCATTCTTTGAAACTTCTCCCTGAGAACACTTCCCTTCCTGAGTGATGTAAGCTAGTGTGGACCTGGGCATAGTTATCAGATTTATTATGGTAAAAATGGCCTTTCTCCTCACCTGATTATTTCAAGTGAAAACTCTTCATTTCTTACCGTTTCCCAATTTTCTTTGAGCCATGAAATGTTGAGTTAGAAAGAATTTCGGAGATCAGGCGTAATGACATACTCAAGAGGCAGAGGCAAGCAGATCCTTCTGAATTCAAGGCCAACCTGGTCTACATAGCAACTGCTAGGCCTGTCAGAGCTACAGGGTGAGACACTGTTTTTATTTTATTTTTATTTTTATTTTAGAGACAGGGTTTCTCTGTGGCTTTGGAGGTTGTCTTGGAACTAGCTTTATGTAGACCAGGCTGGTCTCAAACTCACGGAGATCTACCTGCTTCTGCCTCCTGAGTGCTGGGACTAAAGGTGAGCACCACCACCGCCCAGCGAGACACTGTTTTTTTTTAAAAAAAAAAAAAAAAAAAAGGAAGAAAGTAAGCTGCCGCAATGGCTCAGTTGTTAGGCATTGCAATGCCTGGTCTTCCAGAATCTGGAATTCAATACTTCGAGTTCACAAGGCATTTACAGCTCCAGTTTTAAGGGATCTGGCACCTCACATGCATCATTTGAGTTTGAGACCAGCCTGGTCTTCATAGTGAGTTCCAGGACAGTCATAGCTATAGCTATGTAATGAGATTCTGCTGAATAAAAGAAAAAAATAGCGTTGGATTTTATTCATTTTTATTTCGTGTACATGGATGTTTTACCAGCAAGTATGTCTGTGTAGCCATACGTGCCCATAGAGGAAAGTGCACCAGATCCCCAGCAACTGCAGTCACAGAGGTTGTTAATTATGACAAGGGTGCTGGGAATGGAAACCTAGTCATCCGAAAGAACACCCAGTTCTCTTGACTTCTCAGCCACCTTCTCAGCCTCCAGGCTACCCCTGAACTTATTATAGTGATCCCCTTGCCACTGTTCCTGGCTTGATTCTTTTCATTGAGTCCAAAACTGTCTTCCTTCAGTTCTTGCATCTTGGTGCTGGGCTGTTCCACAAAGTTAATATCAAATCAAACCCTCTTCCATGAAAATGCCTAAAGTAATTATGATTAAGTTAAAGAGTTACTACCCTACATGCCAGTATCTTTTTCGTTTGATATAGTTTACAGCATTCTGATTTTCTATTGTTACCACTTAATTTCAAATTCTTTTTTTAAATTTTTTTAAAGATTTTATTTATTTATTATGTATACAGCATTCTGCTTCCATGTATATCTGCACACCAGAAGAGGGCACCAGATCTCATAACGGATGGTTGTGAGCCACCATGTGGTTGCTGGGAATTGAATTCAGGACCTCTGGAATAGCAGCCGGTGCTCTTAACCTCTCAGCCATCTCTCCAGCCCCCTCAATTTGTTTTATCTTATTTCTTTATTCATATGTGAAAGGACTTAAGGTGTTTTGTTGTTGTTGTTTTCTTTTGTTTTTCAAGACAGGATTTCTCTTGGTTTTTCTAGACAGGATTTCTCTGTAGATAGGATTTTTCTGTGTAGAACTCACTCTGTAGAATAGGCTGGCCTCAAACTCATAGAGATGTACCTGATTCCCAAGTGCTGTGATTAAAAGTGTCACCACCACCACCCAGACACATAAGTATGTTTTTAAAAAGTACATGTGGAAGTCAGAAGACTTCCCATCACATAGGTTCAGCAGTCATGGCAGAAAGCACCTTCATCCTTCTTTTGTATTTTTTTTTCAAGTATCCCAATTATGTATGCATAATGTAGAGTCTAGATTCTGGTGGGAGGCAGGTCAGAAGTTAAGTCCTGTCAATGGCATTTGCCAATATGTAGTCCTAGGCAGAGGAGCTTGAATATAAACGAGGGGGGGGGTCACTGGTCCTATTCAATTATTCACTGAGTCCTTTGGTTCAAATACTAAAACGTCTGTACCATAATGCCTTGCAGGAGTCTAATAAATACACATTAAAATGTGTAACTAAGGACAACAAACATTTCATTGTAGTCAGTGCTGAACAGGATGTTGATATGCCCAGTGCAGACCTAATTACACCACCTCCTGTAAGAGGCAGACTTTGTGTTTTAATGTAAACCAGCATTAACCTAATGTTGGCCAAGTTGTCACCTAACTTACCAAGTCATCTTTGCCCAAACTTACCAAGTAAAGATATTGCCTATAGGTAGGCTTTTAAGTCTCCAGAAGGTTTTGTATTTTTCTGTGATGCCTGCAATCATATTGTTTTTATGTCTTTTTTTTTTTTCTAAACTGTAGTTTACTGAAGTAATAAAGTGGACCAAGTCTGTCTTCTGGTTTTGATAATAAAAAGGTTTGTTTTGGCTGGTGGTTTCAGAGAAAAAAGTCAGTTGCTGGCTGACCCATGTCTGTGGCCCATGTTGGAGCAGGTCAGCGTAATGGAGTATTAACTGTGCCAAAACTGTTGGCTTCACAGCAGCTGTGAAGCTTCGACAGAGATAGAAGACAGCTCTGTTGATAGAAACAGACACACACACACAGAGAGAGAGAGAGAGAGAGAGAGAGAGAGAGAGAGAGAGAGAGAGAAAGGGAGAGGGAGAGGGATAGGGATAGGGATAGGGATAGGGATAGGGAAAGGGAGGGCGGTCAGGGTAATAACCACAATGAAGGAAAACAAAGAAGGTGATGACTTTTGTTTCTTTGGGGCAGATGTTTCTCTCATGAAGCTGGCCCCAGGCCCAAAGTGATTGAGACAGTGAGCCATGTGGATGCCTGAGAAAGGCTATCAGGGTATTCAGGAAGAATCTGGAACAAGCTAGAATTGTATTTATTTCCTTAGTTCTTCCTGTCTTCCAGTTCTTCCTCTAAAATATAAGGTGAAAACTACAGGCCTTAGGAACTAAAAGCAATGTGGCTTCAATGAACTTAGATAACACAGGCTCAATTTTTAGAGGATAAACAAGACTAGTGGAAGGGAGAGTTAAGGAAGGGAAGACAGATCACTGATCTGTCTCTTTAGTTATTTGCTCTTCTAGCAGATAGTACGGTTACATGCCTGCTGTGTGTTCAAGCATTGCCTTACACCACCGAACAGGATGGCCTGTCCTCACAAGGGTTACATTCCAGGGAAGATAATAAATTTCAAAACAATGAAACCAGGCACAGTGGTTAAACCCACAAGCTAGGGCCAGAGGATGGTGAGTTTAAGGCCAGCTAGGGAGGGCTATAATGTAATTACTTACTTAGAGATAAGATCTCAGGTAGCTCAGGTTGGACTTGAACTTGAGACCTGGCTAAGGAGGACCTTGAACTTTCCATCCTCCTGCCACCATTTCTCTAGTGCTGGGACTGCAGGCATATACCTCTTTGCCTGCCTTTATGTGGCCTGAGCTCTAACCCAGGGCTTCATGCATGGTAGAGAAGCACTGTACCAATCACGTACTCACCCCTTCTTCCTTCTTTATTTCTTATTTGTGTTTATACTTGTTTTGTCATTGGTATGAGGCTGGGGTGTATCCATGCACTCATGCTTTTCCACAGGCTGGAAGGCACCAAGCCCCAGCAACTCTCCTGTCCCTGCCTCCCCATGGCTCGGTGATGACAGGAAGTTGTGAGACTAATACCAACTTGGGTTTTGGTTCTGGGATCCAAACTCAGGTCCTCAGGATTTTATAGCAAGCACTCGTAGCCACTGAGCCATCTCTCCAATGCTCTCTTTTTGTAAAGACAAGATCCCACACAGCCCAGACTGGCCTCAGAGTTGCTATGTAGTAGAGGATGGTGCTGAATTTATCCTGGGGCCCTTATTTCCCTAGTGCTGGGATTATGTATTCACACCACATCCTCGTTCAGCTTTCTTCTTCTTCTGAGGCAGGGTCTCAAGCAGTCCAGTAGGACCCCAAACTCACCATGTAGTTAGTCCAAGCTGGTCCCGACCTCCTGGCCCTGCCTCCCTAGTGCAGGGATACAGGTGTCAACCACATCCAATCGTTGATTCTTACAAATGCGAACATTATATAGTTCTTTCTGTCTTGGGGGGGTTGGGTTGTAGGTTTGAGACCAGTTCTTTCTATGAAGCCCTGGCTGTCCTAACTCATTGTACAGACCAGGCTGGCCTCAAACTCACACAGATCCTTCTGTCTCGGCCTCCTGAGTGCTGGGATTAAAATCGTGTGCCATCACACCTGCGTTATATATAGTTCTTTTACACAAGCACATGGGTGTAAGAGCAAAGAGAATGATATGGTCCATGAAGGTAGGCTGGGTTAAGGAGAGTGAGTATTGGGGGAGGGAAAGGTGTTTTCTTTTATTTAGTTTGGTTTTGGTTTTTGTTGTGTTTTGGGGGGGAGTTGTTTTTTTTGTTTGTTTGAATTTTTTTTTTTTCAATACAGGGGTTCCTTGTAGCTTTGGAGCCTGTCCTGGAACTTTCTCTGTAGACCAGGCTGGCCTTGAACTCACAAAGATCTACCTGTCCCTGCCCCTCGAGGGATTAAAGGCAGATGCCACCACCACCTAGCTAAGGCTGTGCTTTTAAATACAGCTGTCAGCACTCAGCAGCAGACTGTTGGATCTGCTGGCTTCTCTGAAAAAGGCACTGAAGTCAACCAACCAATCAATGAGGTACTCAAAGAAGGTTTTAGAAGAAAATTATATCTGAGCTGTGTGTGGTGTCAAATTCCTTTAATCCCAGCTCTCAATGGTCAGAGGCAGCCAGATTTCTGTGAGTTCAAGGCCAGTCTAAATTGAGTTCTGGGACAGTCTGGGCTCCACAGTGTGACCTTATCTCAGGAAAAAAAAAAAAAAAAAAAGAAAAGAAAAGAAAGAAAATTAATTTTACATTTTCTTCCTATTTAAAATACTAAGAAAAAAAAACAATACTAAGAAAATAAACATGACTCCTTATATAACAGACACTTGTATTTTAAGGACCTAGGACCAGAGACTTTGTAACAAGTTAAGAAGTGTTCGTATGCAGACCCAGAGCTCTTTTCCTTCCTTTTTTCTCTTTTCCATTTTTGATATTTATTTATTCATTCCGTTGGGTGAGACACACACATGGTAAGTGTGGAGAGGTTAGAGGGCTTGTGGGAGGAGTCATTTGTCTCCCACCATGTGTTCTCTGGGGATGAGTTCAGGCCATAAGGCCTCTGATGGCAAGTACCTTTACCTGCTGACCTGTCCCACTAGTACTTTTTTTATCTATCTATCTATCTATCTATTTATTTATTTATTTATTTATTTATTTTGGTTTTTCGAGACAGGGTTTCTCTTTGGCTTTGGAGGCTGTCCTGGAACTAGCTCTTGTAGACCAAGCTGGTCTCGAACTCACAGAGATCCGCCTGCCTCTGCCTCCCGAGTGCTGGGATTAAAGGCGTGAGCCACTAACGCCCTGCTCTTTTTATTTTTTTAAAGATAGTTTCATAGCAATCTAGATGGACCTGAAGCTTACTAGATGAGACTAGAGTCAGGACAGTCTCAATCTGCAACAGCCTCCTTGCCTCCGACTCAACAGTGTTTGCGGCATGAGGTACTTACTCATCATTGCTCAGTATTCTTCTAGCTTCATACCCACTCTGACCACTCCCAGTCACCCTCCAAAGATCAACTAAACTCAATACTATACCCTTTCCCACACAGCTGTCAATCAGTTAGCAAGACAGCCCCACCGTTGACTGTCTGTATTGGGGTACTGGAACATCCTCATGAAACCAAGCACACAGCTCATGCTCTATGTAAAGGTTGAGGTAAACAGAGTCCTACACAAAAGGCAACCTTCAAATACTCAGGGCATGGCTTTCTGGGAAGCACAAATTAAACTGAACAATCAAACCTGCAAGTGCTATAAAGGTTTTTTTTTAAAAAAGAATCAGGGACTGTCAAGATGGATCGCTGGTTAAGAACAATGGCTGCTCTTCCAGAGGACCTGGGTTCAATTCCCACTATCCACATGGTGGTTCACAACCATCTGTAACTCCAGTTCCCAGTTATCAGACACCTGCCCTCCATGAACATCAGGCTCTGATGTATGTGCTACACACACATATATGCAGACAAAAACCCATACATGTACAATAATAGTATATTTTTAAGAACTCAGATGAGGCACTACATAGGTAGATAAAGAAGCTAAATGAGCCATGTCTTTAATCCCAGCATTTGGGAGGCTGAGGCAGACAGATCTCTGTGAGATCAAGGCCAGCTTGGTCTATATGGCAAGCGGCAGCACAGCCAGTGAAACCCTGCCTCAAACAACAGCAGCAACAGCAGCTAAGCAAAAGTGTTCCCTGGCTTTAGCAAGCAGGAAGGCAAGGGTACTGGTCACCTCCTGGGCAGTGAGCAGATAAAGCTCCAAAGCCCAGATGGGCTTGCACTGTGGAGGCTGGATTGAGGGTTAGTTGGGCCCCACGAGGGGCGCTCTCTTGCCAGGAGCAGAAGTGCTGTTTTGACACAACTCTGGTCTCTGCCTTCAGATGTGTCACCAGTGGCGGCTGGCCTCATCGGGGCCTCTGTGCTGGTGGTGTGTGTTTCTGTGACTGTCTTTGTGTGGACATGCTGCCACCAGCAGGCAGAGAAGAAGCACAAGACCCCGCCATACAAGTTTATTCACATGCTGAAAGGCATTAGCATCTACCCAGAGACCCTCAGCAACAAGAAGAAAATCATCAAAGTCCGGAGAGACAAAGATGGTCTCCGGAGGGAGAGTGCACGAGGGAACCTGTTAGTAAATGCGGCAGAGTCTGGCCTGCTGAGCCAAGAAAAGGACCCCAGAGGGCCTAGCTCTGCATCTTGTATAGACCAGTTACCCATCAAAAGAGACTATGGGGAAGAACTGAGGAGTCCCATGACAAGCCTGACCCCTGGTGAGAGCAAAGCCACCTCCCCATCATCACCAGAGGAAGAGGTGATGCTCGGATCCCTTACCTTCTCGGTGGACTATAACTTTCCCAAAAAAGCTCTGGTGGTGACAATCCAAGAGGCCCACGGGCTGCCAGTGATGGATGACCAAACCCAGGGCTCTGACCCCTACATCAAGATGACGATCCTTCCAGACAAGAGGCACCGAGTGAAGACCCGAGTGCTTCGCAAGACCCTGGACCCTGTATTTGATGAGACCTTCACCTTCTACGGAATTCCATACAGCCAGCTGCAGGACCTGGTGCTACATTTCCTCGTGCTCAGCTTTGATCGCTTCTCTCGGGATGATGTCATCGGGGAGGTCATGGTGCCACTGGCTGGAGTGGACCCCAGCACAGGCAAGGTTCAGCTGACCAGGGACATCATCAAAAGGAACATCCAGGTGAGGAGGAAGAGTGTGCAGGGGAGGGACGGTAGGATGGGGCCTAAGAGATCTAAGGGGAGAGATGGGAGGGTCAGGTGAGCAATGATAGCAAAGAAGTAACAGAGAAGTTACTGAGTTCTTAGCTGTCAAACATAAGCAGTAGTCAAAGTAAAACAGAGGACCCTGCAGGTGTGTTCCTCACAGAGTCAAATTCTAGCAGACAACAAGGCAAGTTGCTTATAAAATTTCACTTAATGGTTGGTATCCTGATGCTGCATCTCTCTTGTTTGGAACAGGCTGGTCCACCAGCCCTAGACCCGTCACCATATATTGGATGAAGGAGCTAACTCCATGCTCTAAACCTTGCAATCTTCCTTGAGGGAGCATGCATTCCCACTGCTGAAAATGTATAAAAATCAGTTCAGGGTTTTTACCCTCAGTTTCCTTTTCTAAGCGCATATAAACATTTTCATGAATATGTCTTTTTTTTTTTTCCCTTGAGAAGGGGTCTCTCTATATAGCCCTGGCTGTCTCGAAATTCACTAATAAGCTGGCCTCAGCCTCACACAGATTCACCTGCCTCTGCCCCCCACAAATGCTGGAATTAAAGGCAGGTGCCACAATACCCCAAATTTTATCTTACTTAATTTTATTTATTTATTTGTTTTTTCGAG
The DNA here is from genome assembly GCF_003668045.3 of Cricetulus griseus. Classification (NCBI taxonomy): domain Eukaryota; kingdom Metazoa; phylum Chordata; class Mammalia; order Rodentia; family Cricetidae; genus Cricetulus; species Cricetulus griseus. Next base: position 65,775,799 of record NW_023276806.1, read on the forward strand.
ACAGGGTTTCCTGTGTGACAGATCTGGCTGTCTTGAAACTCACTCTGTAGAACAGGCTGGTCTTGAACTCAGAGATCCACCTACCTCTGCCTTCCATATATTGGAATTAAAGGCATGCACCACCACTGTGTGGTGAATTTTTGAGACAGGGTCTCAAGTAGACTAGACTGACCTTGAACTTGAACTTGATTTGTGGCCAAGGATGACCTTGAGTTCCTGATCTTCCTGTCTCTATCTTCCAAGTGCTGAGGTTATAGGTGTGTATTTTCAAGCCCACCTATGTTCTATGTGCATGGGTTTTTTTGTTGTTGTTGTTTTGGTACATTTCTCTCTTTTTGTTGTTTTGTTTGTTTGTTTTGTTTTGTTTTGTTTTTTTGAGACAGGGTTTCTCTGTGGCTTTGGAGCCTATCCTGGAACTCGCTCTGTAGACCGGGCTGGTCTAGCACTCACAGAGATCCACCTGCCTCTGCCTCCTGAGCCCTGGGATTAAAGGCATGCGCCACCAACGCCGGGCTTGTACATTTCTTTTATTAGATTTATTATTTATTTGTGTGTGTATGGGACATAAGAGTGGGTACATGTTGCAGGAAGTTTATGGAGATCCGAAAACAACTTGCCATATTTGATTTACCTCCTTCTGCTCAAATCAGGTTTAGTGGCAAGCACACTTACCCACTTACCCATCTCAGTGGTTCTTGAGCCCTTCTTTCAAAACTATTTTTATTATTTGTGTGCATGTGTGTGTGTGTGAGTGTGTGCGTGCACATTCAAAAGTGGATACCAGGTTGGGTTGAATTCCTTGCAGTAGAGTTCTAGGCAAGTGTGTGTTGCAAGAACAGTAAGAGCTCTTAACCACTGAGCCACCTCTTTAGCTCCTGTGTATGTCTTTTTATAATTGTGTTACAAATGCAATTTAATGCAATCTAAAACCTTTGCCACAGAGACCTTTCCATCTTTGCTCCTTTCCCTAATCTGCATTAGGAGGAGGAGAAGGCCCTCCTCCCTCTTTCCCCATGAAGTAGCATTGCTCTGGAATTAATTTCAGAAAAGCAGAGTGCATTCAACCACCCCTCCCGGTGGCTCATTCACTTCTTCCACATTTGGGGAGCAGAGCAGTGCTGATGGCGTGCACTGGAACTGGCTGCCTGGCGCCACACCTTTCCAGCTGTGGGACAACGGTCACCTGGCTCCTTTCGGTCTGTTTTCCTCGGCTGACAGCATGCCTTCCTTTCCAGATTTTGATGATGACACCAAATATCATGCCTGGCATATTATTACCCTTAGGTAATGTTATTCAGTGAGAGAGTACTTGTCTAGCATGTGAGAGGCCCTGGATTCACTCCCCAGTGCAAAGGAGAAAAAAAAATGGAGGGTGGCTTTGTTTTTTAAGTTTTATCCAGAATCTGATGGAACTGAAGATGACCTTGAACTCCCTCCTTCTCTCAAGTGCTGGTCTTACAGGTGTGCACCACCACTCATAGTTTCTGTAGTACTCAGAAGAACCCAGGACTTTGTACATGCTGGGCAAGCTGTCTACCAACTGAGCTATGTCTCCAGCCCTTGTTTTTATTGTTTGGTTTGATGACACAGGATCTTACTATATACCCTCTGTGGCCTGGAGCTCACTATGTAGCCCAGGCTGCCTTTGAATTTACAATGATCCTCCTGCTCTTGCTGTACAAGTGCTGGGGTCCTGTACTGGCCAATTTGAACTTTTAGAAGGGGCATCCTGGCAGAGGCCTATAAACCCAGTGTTCAGTAAGTGATGGCAGGAGGATTAGGAGTTCAAGGTCATCCTAAACTATAGGAAGTTAAACATAAGCTACATGGAATCTGTCTGGGGTGGGGGTGGGAGTCTCTCTCTCTCTCTCTCTC